>NC_080165.1:5625788-5690788 GCF_950295315.1 Erinaceus europaeus
ACCGTTCCTCCGTCTCCTCACTTCTTCCTCTTTAGTGTCCCTTGGACCCATTCGTCATTTCCAACCCATTTTCACTGCTGCTGTCCAACCCAGATGCCTGGGTTATTGCAAGCACCTCTGAACTGAATGACAGGGATATAAATCTGGGGGCCCTGGGGACTCCTTATGACTAATTGACATAAATTCTTCTCCATCCCGTTTTCCATTGTATAAGCCTGCAGCTTGCATCTCCCTGCGCCCTGCTTTCCATTGTATGAGTCTGTAGGCTTCGTTTCTGCCTTGGGGAGATATTCCGGAATTCTGCATGTGGCCCATTAATCTCCTCCCAGATTCCAGCCTTGGGAACTTAGTGTGACTGCCAGGTTGGACCACAAACAGGCTTAGTCACATAATATGTAAATTCTCATGCATCTCTCCTTCCTTCCTTCCTTCCTTCCTTCCTTCCTTCCTTCCTTCCTTCCTTCCTTCTTCCTTTCTTTCTTTCTTTTCTTTTTTCTTTTTTGGGATCAACCTTTTGACCTAGAGATATTAGACAAGATTTAATGTGTTATTTTAATCATACTCCAATTACTTTCTTCCTGTAGGAAGAATCTTTCATAGTTGTGTCTAAACTTAAGTCACTTATTTTAAATTGTGAAATTCTTACTTGAGTGCATGTTATAATTTATATATGCCTGCTGCCAGTCTCCCCATAAAATTTTGTCCCTGTGTGCAGATGTAAATCAAATGGTCTTTATCTTAAAGGGAGGGGAAGTTATGGGAGAGGCAGAATTCTCTCTCACTTGATAATGTGTCCACTTGAGATGTATTGACTCCCCCCCCCCCTTTTCACAGACTGCGCACTCCTCACAAGCCATCTTGGGGTTTAGCTCTACAAGCAGACTTTGTGTTTCCGCCAAGCTCAGCCAGCCATCCCTACACAGTCCCTTTGCTTATAGCACATGTTAAGAATTTAACATGCTCTTGTTTACTTAAAGTCGATTTTTTCCTTTTGTAAAGTGACCTTTTCCCTATCCAGGCAGAGTTTCTTCAGACCCCAGATGCGGGTGTAACTATTTGATCTGTTAAGTATCCTGTAGCACGTCTAGGGGATGTGGTTCACGCCAGTGCATCAGGATGTCAGGCAGCTGCACAAACACATTCGTTCTACAGGTCTGTTGGCTACAAGTTTTACCTCTGAAATCCACTATCAGTGTCTCAGACACATGGAAGTCTTTAGTAACTTTTCCCATTGGGGGTTTTAAAATAATGGCTGCCTTCGTTAGAAAAACAACTCAAAAGAAACTGGTGGCATCAAGTTTCTAAAAAACTTACTGTGGTAAATAAGGATCCAAATGATCGTTCTTGGTGTGAGAGAAGAACACACTTAGGCTACAAGCATGGACTTAACGGTGATGGCAGGGAACGTTTTTCTAGAGAGCAAGCAAGTCCTTCTCTGGCTCTCTGGATTATTCCAGGAAAGAGGTTGGGAGGATAAGAGTTGAGTTATTACTCACTAGGGTTTACTTCTTGACTTCTCTTAAAGCACAGCCCTCTTCCCACCCATGACCTCTGATCCATTTTGTACAAAGGACACTCTGGAGGCAGATTATTGAGTTTAAATCTCATTTCCCAGCTGTGTGACCCCAACAAGTTGCTTGATCTCTCTTGGCTTCAATGTCTACAGTTATGAGATGGAAATACTAATAGCACCTCCTTCATAGGGCTGTGGTGGCGATTAATGAGGCAATATTCATAAAGCGCTTCTAAGAGGCCTCAGTATGACCTCTCAGATTGATAGATTAGGCAGAAAGCAGTATAAGAATCAGAGTTCTTTCTCTTGGAGAGGAGCCTAGAGATCATCTAACCCAGTTCCCTCATTTCAGCAGTGGAATATTGCTCAAGTTCACAGGACTACTTAAGTATTAAACTTGGGGTCTGGAACTGAGCTTTTTTTTTTTTTTTTTTTTTTTTTTTTTTTTTGGTGTTGGTTTGCAGTTAACTATCCCAGTTGGATAGTCACAACCCAGAACATTAACCAGGATTTATTGCTTGTCTTGATTGTGCAATGTCTCCTTCACTTTTCTCTCTGCAAACAGTCTTACTGTTAGAATTCGCAGAGGGTGCTGCCAGCTCACTCTGAGTTTGACTCTCATGTTCCATCGAGGACAGCTTTATTGAGTGAGGCGGGAGCCCTGAGCAAGAATCAGGTGCCTCAGGCTGTGTCTCTGCCACTAGCCGATGACTTAGGAAGGCACCTAGCCTTCTCGGGTCTCAGAACATCCAGGATAACAGGGAATTCTAGTCTTCAAGAGTCATTGTTCATGTAAGGTTTTGACTGTCCTCAGTGTTTCTGTGAATCACATTGCTCAGAACCGCTGCCTGCTGTCATATGTGTAGAATTTAGAAGAAATACAAAGCCGTCACTATTTACAGAGAATATACTTCTCTACTTGTCATCTTGCCTCAATGAACTCCTAATTTAGCATCGTTGAGGGCAGCCTCAAATGATGGCAGGAAAGTATATTAGCTTTCCCAGAAATCTTGTAAGGAAAAATGATAGATTATTCAGATCTTCAGTTAAGAAAAGACTAATGCTACCTTAAAAAAATAAATAAATAAAGGATTGAATTTAAAGCTCATTGTTTTCAAGTACTCTGTCATCGGAGGTCTTGACGTTGTCTATTTTTCATTTTGTAACTAGGTAGTTTTGATTTGAAATTCTGATGTATCGAGATGAAACTTACAAAATGATGGGTGAAAGAGGGCAAAACAGTGATCTTGGTTGGATAAATAAAAAGTGATCTTGGCTGGATAGACAGCTTAGCTGGTAGGATGTATGTCTTCCGTGTGACAGGCCCTACTTTTGAGCCCAGGCACCACATAGGAACACCGTGGATGGCGCTAGGAGGCCCGCCAGGGATGGTGAGTGACGCTGTAGCTTCTCTCTCTGTTTCTCCCACTCTCTGCCAGTCTCCACCCCAGGAAATAAGGGATGAAAAACCGTTGGTTCACAGCAGAAGCCACTCAGTAGAGGTATTATTCGTGTGTGTGTGTGTTTGTGTGTGTGTGTGTGTGTGTGTGTTGCTACCTTCCATCCACAACCAATGCCACATTTTAAAAAATGCTCTTGTCTAAATTCACTAACTTGCAGTCCAAGAACAGGTATGAACAAATCAGTAGTTATGTGCAGGCATGGGGGCTGCAGATTGGGGAAATATCCAGGGACGCTCTCTGGCTGTGAGCGTGGACTCTCTCTGAAGGCACCTGGGTAGTGCACGGCATATCAAATCATTTGTTTTCTGGTTACCTCAAGGTTCGTCTTGAAAAAACCCCGTGTTATTCATTGGCCACTGACCTCTTACACGTCTTCTAAGTGACAGGCACAGAAATTGACAAGGTTTGGAGGCAAGCTTAAGATCAGTCTTCCATCAAGAGGACTAAAATGTCTGAATTTTACTCGACTGTAACAATGTTTTTCTGTTTATTTAAATGGAGTTTTGTGGCAACCAGCAAAATAGCTCAGCTGGTAAAGTATCAAGCTTGCATGTCTTAGGCTTCCAGCTCAGTCTCCAGTGCAGCAAGTCCCAGAGCAGTCAGTCCCCTGGGGTCTCTGTCTCACAGGAAATTCATCAGCGATATGTAAGATAAGTATTTTAGAAATGTCATTTTTGTTTACTTTTGCTGCATTTAAAACACAGTGGCTAAATCATCTAAAATACTTTTAACTCTCATTACCTTAATGCTGATTATACTTTATTTAATAGCTGTTTATTTATTACATAAGAGACAGAGAAATGCACAGGAGAGAAACCACTCAGACACACGGGGCACTGGGGCTTGAACCTGGAACCCTGGGCGTTCAGGCTCTTTGCTATAGTCATTGGAGCTATTTTCCCCTGGCTGCAGTGCCGGTATATGGGCCCCTCATCATATTTTGAAGAAACCATTAGTTTGGGGGCACACCTGATTAGACACACACACAGTACCATGCACGGGGACCCTGGTTTGAGCCTTGATTCCCTACCTGCAGGGAGAACTGGTGAAGCCAGTGGTATTATAACCCTTATGGAGAAAGAAGAAACAGAAAAACTATCAGTTGGTGATTATATATATATATATATATATATATATATATATATATATATATATATTCCACTAACTAAAATCTTTCCTAACTCTAGACTTTTTTTTTCCCCACCCAGAGCACTGCTCAGCTCTGGTTATGATAGCGTGGATTAGAGTAGGACTTTGGAGCCACAAGCATAAACATCTGTATGCATAACTGCTATGCTATCTCCCCTGCACAGATGTATGTAGTAAAAACCATCGTGTGTACATGCTGTACATCCAGTTCCTCTCCAGAAGCTCAATTCTTTATTTATTTTTATTTATAAAAAAGAAACACTTTCAAAAACCATAAGATAAGAGGGGTACAACTCCACACAGTTCCCACCACCAGAACTCTGTATCCCATCCCCTCCCCTGATAGCTTTCCCATTCTCTATCCCTCTGGGAGTATGGACCCAGGGTCATTGTGGATGCAGAAGGTGGAAGGTCTGGCTTCTATAATTGCTTCCCCGCTGAACATGGGCGTTAACAGGTTTATCCATACTCCCAGCCTGTCTCTCTCTTTCCCTAGTGGGGTGGGGTTCGGGGACACATTGGACACATTGGCTGGGCTCCTGGACACATTGGTGGGGTCGTCTGCCCAGGGAAGTCCGGTTGGCATCATAGTAGCATCTGGAACCTGGTGGCTAAAAGAAGAGTTAATATATAAAACCAAACACATTGTTGACTAATCATGAACCTAAAGGCTGGAATAGTGTAGCTGAAGATTTGGGGGTCTCTGTTTTGTAGATAGTTAGTAGGTCTATTTTCGTTATATTCCAAAGGGCCCATGACTATACTAGTTTTTCTTTTTTCTTTTTCTTCTGAGCCTGACATCTGATACGCAGGTGGATCCAAGTTATTGGATCAAAAATTGAGAAAATCAATTCTATCTTTCATCATGTGTTCCCCTCCCCCCAGTCTGACCCACAGTCCTTACCTTTAAATCTGGTAACTTCTGATCGATCTCACAGTGCCAAAGTTTATCTTTGTTCTGTTCAGTTCTGTTTGTTTTCTCTGAATACCCATGTAGGTGAATTCACACAGTGTTTGTCTTTCTTGGTCTTATTTATTTCACTAAGTGTAACATCCTTTAAGTCCATCCATATTGTTGAAAGGGCAGGATTTCCTCTCTTTTTATAGCTAGCTGGGTGGTATTCTGTTGTGTTTATATATCCCATCTTCTTTACCCAGCCATCAGCTATGTACATTTTTTTCTACTTCTTGGTTATTGTAAAGAATGCTGCAATAAACATGAGAATATATATATATATATATATATATATATATATGGATTGATTTTTTTTTCTTTTTTCTTTCTTTATTTTTTTTCCTCCAGGGTTATTGCTGGACTCGGTGGCTGCACCATGAATCCACTGCTCCTGGAGGCAATTTTTCCCCCTTTTGTTGCCCTTGTTGTTGTAGCCTCGTTGTGGTTATTATTATTGCCATTGTTGATGTTGTTCGTTGTTGGTTAGGACAGAGAGAAATGGAGAGAGGAGGGAAAGACAGAGAGGGGGAGAGAAAGACAGACACCTGCAGACCTGCTTCACTGCCTGTGAAGTGACTCCCCTGAAGGTGGGGAGCCGGGGACTCAAACCGGGATCCTTACGCCAGTCCTTGCGCTTTGCACCACCTGCACTTAACCCACTGCGCTACCGCCCGACCTCTGGATTGATTTTTTTTTCAAGTAATTTCACTAGTTATCATTTAAAGATTTTCAGTAGTGATATGTATATGCATCTGTACGTAGAAAGTCAAAATATTTTCTAGTTAGCTTTAAAACTTTTTTTTTCTTCAAATTGAGCCATTTCTGATGTTAAGGACATAACTTCCTTTGAAATTTTTTTCAGGAATACGTCTCATGTTTGTTATGAACACAGCACTGCAATTATGAGAACCTGACTCTTCATACTGATTCGAAAGGTCATCTATCCTTCATTTGTTTCATCTCAGGCATTTTCCTTCTTGATTGCCATAAAAAAAAAATCTACTGATATTTGCAGGTTCACATCAGATATTGAACTGCGTGTGAGATAGCCCTCTCTTCCCAGTCACTCTGTCGCCCCTCGCCAGGTCTGCTCTGCTTCCCCCTCTGTTCGAGTGACTCCCTGCATGGTACCATTCACCACAGACTTTCTGCTTTCTTCACCCCACCATTTCCAAGAGCATCGTAAGGACAGGAAACCTGTCTTTCTGTGAGTGTTTGCCCTGGAGTTTGTATAACACCCAGATAAAGGAGGCATTAGAAGTGAAAGTGGTTATGGGGGCCATTTTTGGAGGCAGAGAAACCTGACATCTTTTTTAAATCTACTTTTATTAGTGATTTAATAATGATTAACGAGATTATAAAGTAACAGGCACAATTCCACACAGTTCCCACCACCAGAGTTCCATATCCTATCCCCTCCCTTGGAAGCTTCCCTATTCTTTATTCCTCTGGGAGTATGGACCAAAATTCTTTATGGGGTGCAGAAGGTGGGAGGTCTGGCTTCTGTAATTTCTTCTCTTCTGAGCATGGCCATTAGAAGGTGGATCCACACTCCCTGCCTGTTTCTCTTTCCCTAGTCAGGCAGGGCTCTGGGGAGGTGAGATTCCAGGACACATTGGTGAAGTCGGCTGCCCAGGGAAGTCAGGATGGTGTCATGGTAGCATCTGCAGATTGATGGCTGGAAGGTGGTAAGATATAAAGCAGGACAAATTGTTTAATAAACAGGAACCCAAAGGTAGGAAGAGAGCAGATGAAATGAGGGTTCTTTGTGTGGGAAGAAGCTAGGAAGTCTATTTTAGGTCTGTTCCAAGGGGCCCATGACTTTAGTAATTTTTGCCTGAGCCTGACAGCTAGCATGAAAGTGGGCTAAAAGTATTGTCTGGAGAGATGGTGTCAGAGTAGAAAATAGGGCTAGAAAGCTGGATTAGGGGCGGGGCAGGTAGTAGCGCAATGGATTAAGCATAATGTGACATCCAAGACCACCTAAGGATCCCGGTTCGAGTCCCTGGTTTCCCACCTGCAAGGGGATCACTTCACAGCAGTGAAACAAGTCTGCAGGTGTCTATCTTTCCCTCTCCCTCTCTATCTTCCCCTCTTCTCTCAATTTCTCTCTGTCCTGTCCTATAAACAAAATGGGAAAAATGGCCTCCGGGAACAGTGGATTCGAGGTGCTGGCCCCAAGCCCCAGCGATAACCCTGGAGGAGAGAGAGAGAGCTATCTAGCTGGATTAGGGCAGAGAGTAGCTCCCAAACTTGAGGAAAAGATAAATACCACTGACTGTTTACCCCACTGGTCTGAGCTAGGCCTCTATTTGTTCCTTTTTACCACAGGAGCCTGTGTGAAGAGAACTGACTATTGACACAAATTCTACCACCAGTGGGTGTAGCCAAGACCCACCCCTGTTTCTGGTTGTCATTCAGCCATATGGATTCTAAGTCAACAGATGTGTTACCTCTCTCTAGATGAATATAAATGCACGCTGTGTCCAGCAAAGGATCTGGTGCCTGGGGCGTGTGAGACTGAGTCTCCTCATCTCAGAGACAGCAGCTACTGAGAGAATCAGCATCAGCTGATTGAGTGAAAGCAGCATCTGGAGCACAGTGCGCGCTCAGTGGACACGTGTGGCTATTCGTTCTAAGCTTTCATAAAGTCCTCACTGGTTTCCACTTCTAGGAGAGGATGAAACCCAGCATGCTTGGGGGTGGGTGGTGGAGCTCTGGGCTAAGCAAGCACATGGTCTGAAGTACAAAGATCCTGGTTCCAGCCACCCCCGCCACAGTGGGGGCACTTCACCAGCTGTGAAGCAGGTCTGCAGGTGTCTCTGCCTTTCTCCCTTTCTCCGCCTCTTTTCTCTGTGTCTCTCTGTCCTGTCCAGTGAATTGGACACAGTGGCCACAGGAGCAGTGGATTCGTAGTGCAGGCACCCAGCCCCAGCGATTACCCTGGAGGGGGAAAAATCTTCAGTAGGAACAGCATGTGTAACTACCCATGGCTGGGTTCTGTTCATTCGATCTTTCACACTGACAAATGCTACAGGATTTCTGTTTTTAAAGTGTATGCTGTCTTCCCTGTTCCATGAGTTTAGGAAAGGAAAAATAAATAAATGGAGGAGGAGCTAGGAAATGCACCATGAAATAACTTTCAACCCTTGAAATTTACTTTTGACTCTCAGAAGTTTAGCATTGAAAGATACCGAGTTTCACAAACATTAAAACACAGGAACCTTTTAATTTTTTTTGCCTCCAGGGTTATTGCTGGGCTTGGTGCCTGCACCATGAATCCACTGCTCCTGGAGGCCATTTTTCCCCCTTTTGTTGCCCTTGTTGTTGTAGCCTCATTGTGGTTATTATTGTTGTTGATGTTATTCATTGTTGGATAAGACAGAAATGGAGAAAGGAGGGGAAGAGAGAGAGGGGGAGAGAAAGATAGACACCTTCAGACCTGCTTCACTGCCTGTGAAGCGACTCCCCTGCAGGTGGGGAGCCAGGGGCTCGAACCAGGATCCTTACGCCGGTCCTTGTGCTTTGCGCTACATGCACTTAGCCTGCTGTGCTACTGCCCAACCCCCAGCAACCTTTTAATTTTAATTTCCATATTTAACATTCTTGTCTGCGTAAGACTGAGGGTACTGACCCCAGCCTGGTCCCAGTCCTAGTATGGAGGCTAGGTGGTGCTGAGAGAGAGAGAACCGGGAGAGAGCTTTGGGGTCTGGCCTGTCTCTGTGAGCTCATGGTAACTGGACCACTGTTGCCTGCCTCCATCCTGCTCTCTTAGCAGACACTGAACATAGCACTGACCTTGCATGCGTCTGCCGTGTGCTAACATGTGCCATTCTGGCACTTTGAGGACCTGTAAGTAACACCGCGTATTCAGAGAGCTTGCCAAGGGCGATTCTCAGCACAGACGTCTCTGTGTAGAAACCCTTCACTACCGATGACAGACAGACCCTCAGTGCATCTTTCTTGGGTGATGACTGACCTCTCCTGGAAGGCCTCCTACATCCTCCACCTCTTTTGCCACCGTAGTCATTGAGGCCACACGTGGGGAAACAGGCCATCCATTTCTGATGCCACCGAGACGCTCTGAGAAGTGTGTCCGTGGGCGGTGCTGTCACTGTGCAGATGTCGCAGCGTGTTCTAGCACTAGCGCATGGCCTGCTACTCACCTGAGCGCTAGGGATCGTGGTAGCGCGTATGGTCTAGTTGGCAACATGTTACGGAATTCACGTAGACCCCATATTCATTATTCTTACTTGGCTGTCGTATTCGTGACAGCTAAGGAACATGGTTGCCTTACTTTTCATTCTTAATATTTCTGTTTATCTTTTTTCATTTTATATCTGATTAATAGTGGGTTATAAGATCGTAAGCTGACAGGGCATAGAAGTCCACGGTTCATTATGTAGTGCTTTTGTTTCCTTTTTTCTTTTTTCTTTTTGCCTCCAGGGTTATCACTGGGGCTCGGTGCCTGCACTATAAATCCACTGCTCCTGGAAGCCATTTTTGTTGCCCGTGTTGTTAATCTTGGTGTCATTATTATTACTGTTGTCTTTGCTGATGTTGTTGTTGGACAGGACCAAGAGAAACCAAGAGAGGAGGAGAAGACAGAGAGGTTGAGAGAAAGATAGATACCTGCAGACCTGCTTCATGGCTTGTGAAGAAACTCCCCCTGCATGTGGGGAGCCGAGGGCTCGAACTGGGATCCTTACGCTGGTCCTTGTGCTTTGCGCCATGTGTGCTTAACTCGCTGCGCTACTGCCCAACCCCCCTATTTATTTTCTTTTCTCATTTTTAATAAGTTTATTATTGGATAGAGAAAAAAAATTAGAGAAGTGGAGTTAGGGAAAGAGACAGACACCTGCAGCCCTGCTTCACCACTCATGAAGTTTTCCTCCTGTAGGTGGGGACCAGGGGCTTGAACCCAGGGCCTTAACCAGGTGTGTCATTGCCTGGCCCAGCATAGTTCATCAGGATTTTGTCAGCTTGCCCCAAGTGTCCTTGTGTTCGAGGACTCTATCCAGGATGTCACATCACATGTGTTGACCACTTCTTAGGAACTTCCAAGTATTTTGGGAGCCGTGAGTCAGAAACTGCACATAGACCAAATATATGTGAGAAATATTTTCGGCTATCTGAATGGTCAGAGACATTCCCTTTTTTTTTTTAAACTTATTTAAAAAATTTTATTGTGGGAGTCAGGCGGTAGCACAGTGGGTTAAGCACAGTTGCAAAGCACAAGGACCAGCATAAGGATCCCGGTTCAAGCCCCCGGCTCCCCACCTGCAGGGGAGTCACTTCACAGGCAGTGAAGCAGGTCTGCAGGTGTCTGTCTTTCTCTCCCCCTCTCTGTCTTCCCCTCCTCTCTCCATGTCTCTCTGTCCTACCCAACAATGATGACATCAATAACAACAATAGTAATAACTACAACAATAATACAACAAGAGCAACAAAAGGGAATAAATATTAAAAAATTAAAAAAATTATTGTATTATTTATTAGATAATTACAGAGAGAAATCAAGAAGGAAAGTCTAGATAGAGAAAGAGAGACATCTATAGCCCTGCTTCAGCACTCATGAAGCTTTCCCCTGCAGGTAGGGACCAGGGGCTTGAACCCGGGTCCTCGCAGCATTGTGACATGTGCGCTTAACCAGGTGCGCCACCACTGGGTCCTGGCTTTCCTTTTAACGGTTTGCATACAGCACAGTTGTTGATACCTGTACAACTTCCCATCCGCCAACAACAGGTCTTTGCAAGACGCTCTGTCCCCCAGCTCCAGTTCTTTGTAATATTGCAAATAGGATTATAGGTTTTTGAGGTGCGATTCCCATTATGACAGCATATCAAGGAACGTACCTCTTAAAGTGACTTAGCACCAAGGAGGTTGCTTCAGAGCACTTGACTGAAGCACTGATCACCTGATCACCCACTGACTCCACTTGACTCTATCCACCACCAGCAGCATTATTCCTCCTCCCCCTCCCCCTCCCCCTCCCCCCTCCCCTCTCCCTCCCCCCTCCCCTCCCCCTCCCCCTCCCCCCTCCCCCTTCTCTCCCCCTCCCCCTCCCCCTCCTCCCTCCCCCTTCTCTCCCCCTCCCCCTCCCCCTCCCCCTCCTCCTCCTCCTCCTCCTCCTCCTCCTCTTAGGATCACACATTTTGGGAGTGGTGATTAAGCTCTGCTACCTCAAAAAGGGAGGGAATTTATGTGATTTAACTGTAGTTTTATATAGATTTACGTTTCCCCACATTTCCTGTTCTGTAAAGGCTTATATCAGCAGGGGCTCATTGCTGTTTATTTTACACTCTGGGTTATGATCTCATGTGAAAACTATGGTGATTATCTTTGGGAAGTGGGAGTGTGGAAATAGAACTTTAGTGGTGGGCAACTATACCCTGTAATCTTGTAACTGATTTTTCTTTTACGTATAAAATGAAGAAATGAGAAAAAAAATACTTGAGGGAAGCTTTCATTTTTTTTTTGTTTTGTTTGAAATTTCTGTGTGCCACCTGTGCTTAACCCGCTGTGCTACCACCCAACTCCCGTTTTTGAAATTTCTTTGAAAATATTTTCGTGATAATGTTACAGCATATCACTACAATCCATAAGGAGGCCAGTTTGATCCTTTGAGTTCTCAGTCCAGGTGCACTCTGTCAAGAGAGCTATCTCCCAGCCCCCTTCTTTTATTTTGAATTTTCCAAATTTCATAAAGGTAGTGTTCTGGGCTGTCAGTGAGCCCTTTCAGTCCATAGGTCACTTCCTAAGGTGACTATTACAAACTGTGCTGCTGTACATAGGTGTACACAGATCTTGTTGGAGGGTTGTGTTTGGTTCCATCTATCCCCAGGGGAGGAAGTAGGTCCACTGAGTAGCCTTCTGAGAGTTCTCCAGACTGCTTTCCACAGGTGATGGACCAGTTGCATTCCTACCAGCACAGTGGACTAGTTTCAAAATGCACTAGTTCTCCTAGGTAATGTCACACAGTTTGATCCTTTGGGTTTTTTATTCTTTTCTTCTTCTACTGGTCATTCATCTCTCTGAGCCTCCCCCCCCCCCCCGCCCCAACACACACACACACACACACACATACACACACACACACACACACACACACACACACACACACACACACACACACACACACACGAGGAAGAGATTTTGTTCAACCCCAAAGTTAGCAGAGAATAAAGGTCTCTTTTAGACAGCCGTGTACAGGATGATCCCTCAGCCCCCTCCCAAGCCGCTATCGAGTCTTATCTGTGGTAGTTCATCAGCTCAGTTCCATCTGATCTTGCTTGATCCTGTGTCCAGAAATTCCTTGGTATTCCTTGGTATTTGGCTGCAAAACTTCTTGCCCTTGTTTCAGTTGAGAGAAAGACGTCACTTAAATGCAGGGGATAAAGTTAAATCTTCTTGCATACTGCTATAGTGTGTGGTGTGTGTATGTGTGTGTGTGTGTGTGTGTGTGTGTGTGTGTGTGTGTGTGTGTGAGATGTTACGTGGCCTTTAAAGGGGAAACTGAATGAATTACAATAAAAATATCAACACTGTACAGGGAAACAGCTACCCAGCAGAGCACACAGCTGGCTCTCTGTGAGTCCTAGTTCAAACCCTGACAACGCACGGGAGCACTGGGTGAGCTCCATGGCTGGTGGAGTGGTGCTGTGGTGTTTGCTTCCTCTTCAATAACGTAAGAATGGGTGCAGGGTAGGGGCGCACCTGATTGAGTGTACGTGTTACAGGGCACAAGGACCCAGGTTCGAGCCCCCGGTCCCCACCTACAGGGGAAAGCTTTATGAGTGGTGAAGCAGGGCTGCAGGTGTCTCTCTGCCTCTCTCCCTCTCTATCACCCCCTTCCCTCTCAATTTCTGGCTGTCTCTAGCCAACAAATAAAGATAATAATAATAATAAAGAATAGAAAATCTGGCCCAGGAATCTGCTCAAAATTGCTGTGTATACATGAAGCCCTAAGTTCATTCCTCGAGACACACAGAGACACACACAGAGAGAAATTTAAAACATGGCCAGGGAGATAGCTCAGCCAGTTAGAACACCAGTTTATATGCTAGAGATGAAGGGTCAATCTCTAGCACCACCTTATGACAGAACTGAGTGGTGCTCTGATTCTCTCTCAATAAATAAATGTCTGAAAAACAAAAATTGTAAACATTACATACATTTGAAATCTATAACAATCATACTGTGTAAGCTTAACAAATTACAATGCTGCAAAGAAAATGCCCAAGGACGGAGGTAGATAATAATAGTTCTGCAAAGACTCTCTCATGCCTGAGGCTCCAAAGGCCCAGACTCGTCTCCTACACCACCCTCAGCCAGAGCTGAGCAGGGCTCTGATTAAAAAAAAAAAAAATATATATATATATATATATATATATATATATATATATATATCCCAGACACAACATTACAAGAAAATAAAAGGTTTTTTTTCACTTCTTTTATCTTCTTGCTTTTAAATACCAATGCCTTTCAGTGGGTTTTTTCCTTTTGGGTGTAATCAAATCATCATGAGTGGTGTTACAAGCACGTACTTGGTACTGGGAGTGTTATCAAAGTGTTGCTTAACTGCATCTGATTTCCTTTTCATTGCTTTTGCTATTATTGGACTTCAGAAATGCATTCTAATGAATTTCCAGATATTTAACGATACGACGTTTTCTCTTTTTCACTGTCAGTTTCTATCGACTCAGCACCACAAGTTCTCTTACTTGGCATTTTCTAGATGAGGGCGCACTTGCACGGTCTGTGAGCTAGAGTGGACTGCCATGTTCTTTCCCAGCAAGTGAAGTGATGGTGTGTGGACAGAAGCCTGCAGCAAATATCACTTTATCTGCAAGTCGAAAAATGCTGCACACGCCTTCGTCTAAGAAGCCTCGTGCTTTACTTTTCACATCCAAAAGAGAAGGTTCATCCACGTGTAGAGTCTGTCTTCAACAGTAATGTCTAGTCTCATTTATTTATAAAAAGGAGACGTTGACAATAGGATAACAGGAGGACAACTCCACACAATTCCCACCACCAGAACTCCGTATCTGATCCCCTCCCCTGATAGCTTTCCTATTCTTTATCCCTCTGGGAGTATGGACCCAGGGTCATTGTGGGATGCAGAAGGTGGAAGGTCTGGCTTCTGTCATTGCTTCCCCGCTGAACATGGGTGTTGACTGGTCGATCCACACTCCCAGCCTGTCTCTCTCTTTCCCTAATGGGGCAGGGCTCTGGGGAAGCGGAGCTCCAGGACACATTGGTGGGGTTGTCTGTCCAGGGAAGTCTGGTCGGCATCATGCTTGTATCTGGAACCTGGTGGTTGAAAAGAGAGTTAACATACAAAGCCAAACAAATTGTTGACCAATCATGAACCTAAAGGCTGGAATAGTGCAGATGAAGTGTTGGGGGGTGGTCCTCCATTTTGTAGATAGCTAGTAGGCATATTTCAGTTAAATTTCAAAGGGCCTGTGGCTATACTAGTTTTGTTGATGTTGATTTCCCTGAGCCTGAAATCTGATATGCAGGTGGATCCAAGTTATTGTCTGGGGAGATGATATCATGGCTGGAAAAGGGACAGAAAGCTGGATCAGGGAAGAGAGTAGCTCCCAAATAGGGGAAAGGTGTATAAATATTTTTGACTGTAAACCCCATTGATTTGATGTCATCTGGGGCCCATATCAGCTTAGGAACCTGTGTGACCTCTGCATCCCTGTAGATCTGAGCTCACATTCTGTGATCATGAGTAGGAACATTCCAAGCTGCCCCAATATCAGGACCCATTTTCCTCAGGTGGAGCATAGTGTATACTGTCCAGCCTCCCTTTGGAGGATGGAACATTCTCTGCTGTTGTTGATCCAAGTTGAGGGTAAGGTCCTATGGGGGCCCACAAAGGGGTCTATTGTGTTGTTCCTGATAGAGATGACCGGTAACAATGGAGAGAGGGATTTATTGGAGGTCTAGGCCCATCATGTCTATGTGGGCCTCTCTCAGGACTCCCCGACTAGGGCCCTAGCTGGTGGGGTGGCCGTCTCCTTTATTTTTAATCTCTACGGTCACATTTGCGCTGTCACTGCCTCAGTGATGGCTTTCTACTAAATGAAAACTAACGCCTTCTCTGAATTCTTACCAACTGTTGGTGTGGAGAAATCCCATGTATAGTATGGGCCTGTTTTCATGGGGAAAATAGACTATGTTTGTGACATTTGGAGTGTCTATGTTTAAACAATGGGTGACGATAATTAAAAACTGTCACATGTTGGAGTAATACTTAAGATACTTCAAAACGTTAGCCTCAAATATGAAAAAGAAAGTGTCTGACGAACAGCAGGTTATTCTAGACAACATGAAAGTAAATATAAACTAATATTTAAAACAGGAAATTTTGACATTCATCCTGGACTGATGATCTCTTCCTATGGCAAAATTCATTAGACATTTGAAAAAAAAATTAGAAAGTTTGAAATTTTTATACTAGTGAAAAAGAAAAATACGGAAATACCAGTGACGCTGGCAGTGCCCTTGGATTTTGGAGAGAAGCAAAGAGATGACCTTCTGCTCCTGTTAATAAGGCAGGTAGTGGTCCCGTGTGTGTTTCTTTCTTTTTTTTTTTAAGAACATGTATTTATTTTTAAACATTTAATTAATTAACTTACAAGAGCACTGCTCCACTCTGGCTTATGTTGGTGCTGGGGACTGAACCCAGGACCTTGGAGGCTCTGGTATAAAAAAGCCTTTTGCAGAACCATTATGCTGTCCCTGCAACCCCATAATTTCTAATGACCACTGGGGAGATAAAAGAATGAGATTGCTCAGTAATTCCAAAAATATAGTGAGTACCTTCTATCAGTGAAAAGTCTGTGGTGTGTATCAGTGTCTCTGACTCTCGTCATTAGCACTAGTCAACTTCCTTTCCCAAACTGAGCTTGAAATGTATCACGGAGACAAATACAGTTAGTATCTTTGTATACAGCGAAGAATTAAACATTAAGACCTTTTAGCTTTTCGTTTCTCAACTTATGTAGTTTCCTCCACATGCCACTGAGGGAGCTATTTGGTTTACTTTTTTGTTGTTGTTGTTATTTATTTTATTTTTTTAAGGGATAAAACCTTCACCTCAAAGGTTAAGATCAAAAGCAGAATTTTAATGGAGTGTCAGTGAACTGGATATAGAGTTGGAAGAAAATGAGAAGCACTCTTGTGTCCAGAGCCACAGAGGTGGATTGGAGATGGAAATTTTTGTTCCTATGTTTGTAATAATCAACTCTTTTACATTTCTTAGCGTTAAATAGTTGACATTAAGCCCATCTGCATAAAGTCTTCTCTGTGCAGAAGGAACACCATACACTGAGCTCTTCTTTGCGTTGGCCCCCAGTTCAAGGAAGGCAGCTGCACAGGCATGGAAATAAAGTCAATGGGGATTTTTACACTCTTTACTCTGGCGTAGCCTCAAAATCAGTCAAACTGAAGGACAGATTTCTCTCTGCCTGTTGCACTGTGGCCAGTATGGGCCGGGTGAAGTAGGGTTAGCACCATAGACAGAAGATTCAAGTGGTATAGGACTTGCATTTGCACTAAAATATTAAGTAGACTCCTCTGCTGAGAACAGTGGGCGTTGTGATACTTCTTTGGAAGAAGACTGGTAAGGATTCAGGTGTTGGCAACTAGTAATTGTCTTTTTTTTTTCACTCAGTGTAAGATGTTCCTGATACATCAGATGACTTTACAAGTCATCTGACAGATGCCATTTTTGTCTTATGAGGCTTTCAATCTTTTAAAATAATTTTGAGACATTTAAAGTACACTTTTAAATATGTATATTTGATTTTGTTTTAATGAGAGAGAGAGTGAGAGGAAGAGGGAGAGACTAGAGCACTACTCTGCTTTGGCTTGTGGTGAAGGGGATCGAACCTGGGACTTTGCAGTGTTGGGCACTAAGGACTTTTGTTGGAATTTTATTGGAATCCCTTGCTTGATCTACCTTTGACACCTTCTCAGCAAAAGAAGCATAGGATGTTTCTTCAGTGGTGTGGAGTGGTTATAGAAAGAGTCCATTTGTCCTCCCTGAAGAGTCCATTTGTTCCTCCTGATAGGGAGGAGGTAGAGGGGTGAGTTCTTCATCACTGTGAAGCTTGGTGAGGTTTCAGAACCCCACTAACACCATACGGCGTGAAGCTAGGCTTGTCCCTGCCGCAGAGTGGTTAGATCTGACCCCACACATTGGGAGAGGAAGACACCTAGCTTCTACTGGGCTGGAACAGAAGTCTGCGCTCCAACTCAAACGTGGCCCACTGACACTGGAGAGATGTTTCATCAGCGTCTATCTGATGGGCACAAAAGTTCGACAACCGAGAAAGTGCCACTTAGTCTTCTTTGATTGGACCCCGGCAGAACCATTAGAACTTTTTCTTAAAGCCAGTCGAGGGTCCCCTTTGTTCACAGAGTCGGTTTCTTCGGTAGTATTTGTCTGGGGATTGAACCATAGTCGCCTCAACATTTCATGTCCAGGTCTGTACCCTGATGGTTCCCTGTTGTCGACATCTCCAGCTGTGAGTCTGGTGTGCTTGAGAACATGGGAAAATGGAGGTGTCCCACTGCCATCCTGCTTCTTGTGCTGGAGGTCCTAGGCTGGTCTACTTCTTTTATGACGTGTCTGCAGTCTTCTTACGTTTGTTTCATGTGTAATACCCAAGGTGCTGGTTTCTTTGTCTGCTTGATTTAGGAAAGAAAATCAGAAAAGATGAGCCTACTGCCTTCCAACAAGTAGAAGCCCTTGATATTCAGTGTTTGTGTTTTGTTCTCCCCCAGTATTTTGTTAAAAGAGTTTTGAAGATGCCAGAGTTGAACAGTTAACTACTACATATCCACCACCTAGGCTCAACACCTAACATTTTACTATATTCTACTTTATTGTATATTTCACCATCTGTCCATTCTATTGGTCTAGCTATTTTTTTTAAACTGGCATCATGGGGGCTGGGCAGTAGCACAGCAGGTTAAGCGCATATGGCACAAAGCACAAGGACCCACTGAAGGATCCCGGTTCGAGCCCCCGGCTCCCCACCTGCAGGGGAGTCGCTTCACAGGCGGTGAAGCAGGTCTGCAGGTGTCTGTCTTTCTCGCCCCCTCTCTGTTTTCCCCTCCTCTCTCCATTTCTCTCTGTCTTATCCAATAACAACAACAAGTGTAACAAATACAAGGGCAACAACAAGGGCAACAAAATGGGAAAAATAGCCTCGAGGAGCAGTGGATTCACAGTGCTGGCACCAAGCCCCATCGATAACCCTAGAGGCCAAACAAACTGGCATCAGTATATTTCAGTTCCTAAACACAACACTCTGCATATCATTAACTGGGCTTCACTGTGTCTGGCCTTTGGAAGGCAAAATTTACATCAATTTTCAAAGACTTGTATATTCACAGAGGGATGAGAATAGCCAAAAGATCCCTGAGGCTCTTGGGGTGCTGGGCATCAAACTCAGGACCTCAGGCATGGGAATCTAGCACTCTATCCATTGCTCCACCTCCTGAGCCATGGAAGGCAAATCATATACAGAGAGAAATAAATGCACAGTATCCCCAGTCAGCCTGTGGTGGGCTTTATAGTATCTGTTATGGAGATAATTCCTATTTGCTCTCTGCTTTCTTGTATTAAAAGTATTTTGTCACCTTTAGAACTTGATAGAAATGAAGCAACCCAGTCCGCATCTCTTGTGTTTGACCTTTTTTCAACAGTGTTGTTGAGATACTTGGATGTTATATAAAGCTCACTCACTGAACGATATTTTATTGCATAAGTAATGCCTGTATTTTCCACAGCTGTTATTATTGGTGGTAGCTATAAGTTTATTTGAAGCTGAAAAGCCCTTTTTTTTTTTTTGTAATAAAAGCAGAAGATAGTTTTGGCATTGTCAAATTAGGATTTAACTTCTTGGCACTAAAAATTATTTTGTGAAGGAAGATCATGGTTTGAACTACATCATAACTGTAATATTTATTCCTGAGAATGCCAGACTAGCCTCTGGAGAAACATCTTATTTCAGGAATACTTAGAATACTCTGTTTCTGCCCCAAATGTTGATGTATTTGCTTCAGATGGCTCCAGCTGTGTTGGCAGACCCCTGTTTGTCTGACCCTACTTTTTTTTTTTTTGCCTCCAGGGTTATTGCTGGGGCTCAGTGCCTGCACCATGAATCCATTGCTCCTGGAGGCCATTTTTCCCCCTTTTGCTGCCCTTGTTGTTATAGCCTTGTTGTGGTTATTATTGTTGTTTGTTTTTTAATAGAACAGAGAAATGAAGAGAGGAGGGGAAGACAGAGGGGGAGAGAAAGACAGACATCTGCAGACCTGCTTCACCACCTGTGAAGCGACTCCCCTGTAGGTGGGGAGCCGGGCGCTCGAACTGGGATCCTTACGCCGGTCCTGGCGCTTTGCGCCACCTGTGCTTAACCCACTGCACTACCGCCCGACCCCCTGACCCTACTTATGTGAGTCTCTTGCGTCTTTTCTGTTTCCTCAACATGATGACCTGAGGGAACGATGGTTTCAGATTGATTTATTCACTGATAGATATCAAGGGGATCCTGCCAGCTGGGAACTAGGGCAAAGTAAACTTCATGTGAGATTCCTATTGACAACCAGAAAAAGACAGACCATGTGGTTTGAGACTTTGATTACAACTTGCTCTTTATTTCCCTTTCTACAGTTGATGGACTGGACAAAGCTTCTCTAGCAAATTCAGAGGGTCCGACTACAGGCTCCCACACTCCTCCCTTCAAACGGAAGGGGAAACTGTCCACCATTGGTAAAATCTTTAAGCCTTGGAAGTGGAGGAAAAAGAAGACCAGTGACAAATTTCGAGAAACTTCAGCAGGTATGAATATTACCATTTTGGTAGTAGAGAGCCATTGTTAATGTTTTTAAAAGGTAGAGAATTGTGTCTTGCAGTTTTTTTTTCTTTTTTCTTTTTTTCTTTTCTTTTCTTTTCTTTTTTTTTTTTTTTTTAAATATCTTCCTTGAAGTATTTGTTCTGTGGGCAAGGTTGAATGGCTGCTCAAAGAGTGTTGTCATATTTATTGTTCAATTTAAAAGATTATTTTCAACTTGAGTGTTACTTGTTTGGGGAACATCTCGACTTACAGAATTGTTGTCAAGAGGGCATGTTCCTCCATTTCCCCACGACAGGCACCAGTACACTTTTCACATCCACCAAACCCTCACCTTGTTCCATCACCAGGCACGAGGTTCCCCAGCCTCCTCTTCCTGTCTCTTCCTCCTTCTGAGTCCTTGAATCTGCAGTGTCGACCCAGGGCCGCTGAGGGCTCACCTGCATTGTCACCAGCACTGTGTCCGTGCTGTCTGTGAGTGAGCTCAGCAGGTCTTCCGCTTCCTCCTCCCTCTTAGTCTGCAGAACTTTCAGCACCGGTCTAGTACCAATGGTGTTCTGCTTAGGGCAGCAAAGCTCATTTCTTTCCAACTCCACCATCCGAGTTTTCACTGCACCATAGTCTAATAGTATCAGTATATGCACAGGCTCATAGAGCTTATCTTGCTGGAATTCACTGAGCTAAAAGCTGGCCTTTGACTCCGCAACTGTCAAGTAAAAGAGAAAATAGGACGCACATCACAAGAGAGCAAGGTGGAAACACTAAGGAAATTTCTTTGAAGGAAATCGTCTCTGATACACTTGCCGACTTCTTTGAACATTTCATATTTTAAAACGATATCGGGGATTTATCTCAACATAATCGTAGAGGACGAATGAGTATAGATAAAAGATGGCTGGCAGATAGCTTGCCTAGTAACGTGTTCCCCTTCCCGTGGGCAAGGCCTCTGGTTTCAGCCCCAAAACATGCGTGGAACCGTGGCTTAACGGTGAAGTTCCCCAGATGGTGGAGTGATGCCTGGTGTCTCTCCCCTCTCTATCTGAAAAAGAATTTTTAAAAATCAGGTCAGGGGTGGTAGAATCATTCATGTACGAGGTGCCTGTGCTACAAAAAAAATAAATAAATAAGAATTAAAAATTAAAAAGAGGATTGACCTTGAGTTGGTCATCATTGAAGTCAGACAGTATGTTGAACTTATTATCTTTACTTACACATATTGAACATTTCTATAACTGAAGGGCAGAAGGAAGTAGAGTGTGTTGGGGGGGGAAGATAGATTGATTGTCATCTTCATCAGCTCCTGATTGACCTCTTAGATGGGCAGGCAGATGCAGGTTGGGGACAGAACCCTACCTCCAGAGTGAAGATGCCTGTGTCCCAGTCATGGACTGGCCACCAACCACCCTATGAGCTTGGACTAGTCACAGCTGTCTCTAGGTTATCTGGGGCCAGAAAACCCCTAGAATTGCCAGATCAATCTTGAGAAATAAATAAATAATAACAAGACCAGAGGCATCACACTTCCTGACCTCAAACTCCTTTATCGAGCTACTGTAGACAAGATGGCCAGATGCTGGAGCCAGAACAGACAACACAGCTCCGTGGAACAGAACTCAAACGTCCAGAATTTAGTCCTCACACCTACAGGCGACTCATTTTTTTTTGTTGTTGTTGTTGTTTTTATTTTTTGATGAAGGGGCCCAGAACATTAAATGGAGAAAGGAGAGTCTCTTCAACAAAACCACCAGAAATAGACCTGCATATGACCTAGCCATTTGTCTCCTGGGAATATATCCAAAGGAAACACCTATCAGAAGAGACCTGTGTATATATCCATGTTCATAGCAGCACAGTCTGTAATCAAAACCTAGATACAACCCAGCCAAGTGGCAAAACAAACAAACAAACAAAACCTACGGTGGAATACTACTCAGCTGTTAAAAACAGTCAAGTCCTCTTCTTTGCCTCATCTTGGATGAAGCTGGAAGATACCATGTTGAGTGAGATAAGCCAAAAAGAGAAGGATAAGTAGCAAATGATGTCACTTATAACTGGGGCCTAATAATGAGGGGCCGAGAGGGAGGAGACACAGGAAAACATGAACTGGGCCTGGGGTATTGCACCAAAGCAAGGAACTCTGGGACAGGCGGTAGGAAGGGGCTACAAAGAACTGTGGGGGTTGCGTGCATAATGAGATTATATGCATGTGGGGCAGGGGTAGTAGATGGAATAATGGTTATGGAAACAGATTCTCATGCTGGAGGCTCCCAAGTTCCAGGTACAATCCCCCTTACCACCATAAGCCAGACCTGAGCAGTTCTCTGGTGAAAGGAAGAAAGAAAGAAAGAAAGAAAGAAAGAAAGAAAGAAAGAAAGAAAGAAAGAAAGAAGTTATATGCATGTGTCAATGACTACACTGTGAAGCATGAACCCCCTCAATAAAAAAATAATAATGATAGACTTTAAAATTGTATCACAATAGCATTAAAACATGCTGAGAAGATGTGTGAAAAATTCCTTGTGAATTTGTCGGCTGCATTTGCACCATCTCTTTTTCTTTTTTTTTTTTGAAAAAGTTTTTTATTTATTTCCTTTTTGTTGCCCTTGTTTCCATTGTTGTTGTAGTTATTATTGTTGATGTTGATGTCATTGGATAGGACAGAAATGGAGAGAGGAGGGGAAGACAGAGGGGGAGAGAAAGACAGACACCTGCAGACCTGCTTCACCACCTGTGAAGCGACTCCCCTGCAGGTGGGGAGCCGGGGATCCTTACACCGGTCCTTGCGCTTTACGCCACATGCGCTTAACCCGCTATGCTACTGCCAGACTTCCTTTTTTTTTTTTTTAATTGTTATTGTTGCGATTTAAATTTCATAGGAGGTTATCGACTGTCCTTTGATGGAGTATTTTATCATTACTTTGTATGTGTATTTATTTATTTATTTATTTTCCCCATGTTATCCGGAGCTTAATAGTTTACAGTACAGTTGTTGACACATGGATACAGTTCCCCTTCTCCACATAATGTGTGTCTGCAAAACTTCTGCACTCCCCAACTTCACACCCCAAAGCCCCTCTGCACCTCAGGCCTCTGTCTTCCTGTCCCTCCCAGGAGCGTCTTCCGCTTTCGTCCAAGTGTTTGTTTTGCCATTCTGTCCTTGTCTCCCAACTTCTGCCGACTAATGACGTCACCCAGCACTCACCCACTTCTCCCTGACTCATCCCACCCAACACTGTTCTTCAAGGTCTAGCCAAGAGGTGGTAAATCCCTGGTCTTTACTCCATTTTGACTTGATTTTGGTGGATAGTGTTAAGGGGTGGTCTGGCTGCGTGCTCTTCCCAGTACCGTTTGTGGAAGGAACTATTGCTCTGTAGTATAAACTGACGTCGGGGACACGGCACTTCTGCTTATTTCCTTATTTCTCTCAAGTGCTCTGGCAGTTCATGGTTCTTTTGTGGTTCCACACAAATTTTTGGACAATTTTTTTTTTAATTTCCTTGGTTCCTTGTGAGTGTTGTATCTAATTTACAATATCTGTGACAGGCTTTTTCAGTTTGGCCTTGGTTCACCCACATGGGTCATATTACTCCGTCAATTACCCTCCCCTTCCTCATGTCTTAATTTCCTACTGTTGTTGTGTTCCTGGTTCACTGATCACCTGAGGTAGAGTTGGCATTCCATTATTTCTTCTTCTTCTTTTTAAAAGATTTTATTTTTATTTATTCATGAACATAGAAGGAGAGAGAGAGAGACAGAGACAGAGACAGACAGACACACAGAAAGAAAGAACCAGACATCACTCTGGTACATGTGCTACTGGGGATTGAACTCAGGACCTTGTGCTTGAAAGTCCAATGCTTTTTTATCCACTGCACCACCTCCTGGACCGACCACTCCATTATTTCTTCTAATGTTGGATTCCTTTCAGTAATTATAAGGCAGAATGGGTAGTGGAAAATTCTTTCAGCTTTTATATGTTAGAGAAGATTTGTACTTCTTCCTCATACTTGAAGGATAATTAGACAGGATAGAGTATTTGTGATTGGCAATTCTTACCTTTTAATACTTTGAAAATATCATTACTCTCCCTTCTTACCTCGGGTTTGTGATGAGAAGTCTGATGAAAGCCTGACAGTCATACCTCTCTATGTCACTTTCTCCCTTTCCCAAGCAGCCTGCCTATAGTATATTTTCCCCTTCCTCTTGCTTTTGGATAGCATTACTGTGATGTGTTTTGGTATGGAACATTTCAGATTCAAGAACTTGGGTGTTTGCTCAGGTTCCTGGATGTCTTAAGTTTTGAACATTGCCCAGGCATGGAAAATTTTTCTGCTATGATTTCTTTGAATATGTTCTCTGCCCCTCTCTCCCTCTCTTCATCCTCAGGGATCTCAGTGACTCTCACAATCATGATTCTGATGGAGCCTGCTGTTTCACAGAGAACTGCTTCATTTTTCATAAACACTTCTTCTCCAACAGCTTTGAACCCACAAACTGTGGTGTTTTTTATCTTCTGGTCCGGATATTCTCTCCTCACCGGATTGAGTCTAGTTCCTGGAAGGCCTGCTGCCAGAGCCTGAACTGCATTCAAAGTGTCTTTTACACCCCTGCAGCTCTGTTTGAAGATTTTAATGTGCATGGGTGTGTGTGCGTGTGCGTGTGTGTGCATCTGCACGTGTGTGTGCGTCTGCACGTGTGTGTGTGCGCGCGTGTGTGTGTGTGCATGTGTGTGTGTGTGTTGTAACTCTTTGCTTAAAGGATCTCTGAGTTCTTGAATTCTTGAATTTGTGTCTGTATGTTAAATTTATATTCTTTAAAAAATTTTTTTAATGTTTGTTTTTCTTTCCTTTTTTTTGCCCTAGTTTTTATTGTTGTTGTAGTTATTGTTGTTGATGTTGTTGTTGTTGGATAGGACAGAGAAAAATGGAGAGAGGAAGGGAAGACAGAGGGGGAGAGAAAGACAGACACCTGCAGACCTGCTTCACCGCCTGTGAAGCGACTCCCCTGCAGGTGGGGAGCCGGGGGCTCGAACCGGGATACTTAAGCCAGTCCTCGCGCTTTGTGCCATGTGCGCTTAACCCGCTGCACCACCGCCCAACTCCCTAAATTTATATTCTTGAATTGCCTTCATAATGAATTTTCTGAACTCTGTCTTACATTTCTTTCTCCCAGATCTTTGTGTCTTTGATTATTTATATATTTCTCCCATGGTCTAGTTGTTTCTAAGCTCCCACATTAAACATAATTTCTGTTGTTCTACCTGCAGGTGGCACTGGCTATGTTGTTCATATATTGGGGCAGTGGGGTGGGGAGGTGTTAGTTTGCCATATGTCCATGGGGAGATTTAGTGCCTGTGACAACACAGCAGGGGCCATAGCCTTGCTTCAGTCTGTGCTCTCATGTCTGGGAGCCTGCTGCTGCAGTGTGGCCAGAGCTTCAGTTTCTGACCAGATTTTCCCTTGATAAATTCCCTACCTTCCTGGGGCCAACCCTGTGCTCCTCAGCCTTGCTCTGAGGATGGCCTGCCCTGGCTGCTGGCTCAGGCTGTTCCTTTTGAGAATTTGCTTTGCTGCAGCCTCCAGCCACCTGTGGTTCAGTGAGTTTCTTCAAGAGCCTCAGTTATGATTTGATGAGGTTCCAGGTGATTTCCCCTTTTTTTTTTTTAACTGGTCATCATAGAGAGATCTTTTGGCAGCTGTCACAAGATGTATTTACTTTAAGGCTTAAATCTCTGCTAATCTTTGTGGAACACATCATTAAAATTAAAACAATGTGGCAGGGCTATGGCACAGAGAGTATACACATTACCACCGGTGAGGACTTGGGTTCAATTCCCCAGTCCTCACGATGTGTGTGTGTGTGTGTGTGTGTGTGTGTGTGTGTGTGTGTGTGTGTGTGTGTGTGTTAGCGCGGAAAGCTTCATGAGTGCTACAGCTGTCTCTCAGTCTCCCTCCCACCTCCCCTCCACCTCTTCTCACCCTTTTTCTCCCTCTTAGTTTGTCTCTATCTGTATCTAAATGAAGGAAGGAAAAAAATTAAGAAAAAAGATCTCTGGGAACAGTGGAATTGTGATAACCCTGGTGGTAAAAAAATAAAATAAAATAAAATTCTTGGGAGTCAGGCAGTAGTGCAGCAGGTTAAGCGCAGGTGGCGCAAAGTGCAAGGACCAGGCTTAAGGATCCTGGTTCGAGCCCCCGGCTCCCCACCTGCAGGGGAGTCGCTTCACAAGCGGTGAAGCAGGTCTGCAGGTGTCTGTCTTTCTCTCCCCCTCTCTGTCTTCCCCATCTCTCTCCATTTCTCTCTGTTCTATCCAACACAACAATATAAAGACAACAAGGGCAACAAAAGGAAAAATAAATAAAATTAAATTAAAAAAAATAAAATTCCTAAAAAGGAGAAGCACAGATGTTGCCTCATATTTTTGTTGTTGTTATTGTTTTGTTTCGCACTGAGGGAATGTCTCATGTCTAAATGAAAACCGATGCACTTGGAAATAACCAAAAGAAAGCAATTTTTTCTTTAATAAATCATTTTAACTTGTGAAATGTAGTTGCTCATAGATCACCAAGGCCATGTGCTGTCTGGGAAACTATATAAATACTTAGGCAAGACCCACAATATCTCAGCATATGAAAAAAGATGAATTTCTTCCAGGAACAAGTAACTTCTGTTTTTCCTTCACTTAAACTCCTGACTTTATATTCATACAGACATGAATCTTTTCTGTCTTCAACTACACAGTGATTAATATCACTTTTCCTAGACTGGGTTTTTGTTGTCAGAATTTTCATTTTTTATTTATTATTTTATTTTTGCCAGAGCACTGCTCAGCTCTGGCTTATGGTGCTGAGGAGGATTGAACTTGAGGCCTAGGAGCTCGAGCATGAGAGTCTGTTTGCATTACCTTTATGCTACCTTGATACCCTGCCCGGCTGTCAGATTTCTAATTGATCAGAGGCTGCAATACTGGCTTAATACCACTGCACTCACGGAATGCTCTGGCTGTGGGCACTGTGAAAAGTCCTATCCCCAGCCTGTTTTTGTGGCCTTGAGTCAACGATCCTGTGGGAAGCTCTTTCTAGTCTCGAAGCTCACCTGTTGTCGCATGGCCGGTTGACTTGTGCTCTCACCTCAGGCCCTCCAACTCTGTTTTAGAGCAGGAGTTTCCCCGCATCGTCAATGCTGGTTTCAACTGTCCCACAGCTTTTAGATGCGAGGGCAGAAGAATAGCCCTCTTTCCCATTCCCATTCTTGAGTTAAAGGCGCCCCTTTTTTTGTTGTTGCTATCCAAACTGTAGGTACTGTTCTTTCTCTGTCTCTCAAATTCAAACTGTCATTTGCACTTTTTTCTACATAATAATTCCTCCTTTTTTTTTAAGGGGGTCTTGGTGGGGGGAGAGTCTGTATTGTCAAATATTCTGGGTGGGGCACTTGGTAGGACACATACATACATTATGACACGCCATGACCTGGTTTCAAGGGTTCAAGCCCTCTAGTCCCTGTCTACAGGGAAGAAGGTTCACCTGCAGTGAAACCTTTCTCCCTTGATCCTTTTTCTTCCCCTCTCAACTTCTCTCTCTATAAAGAAGGAAAGAAAGAGAGAAAGAAGGAGTCGGGCGGTAGCGGGTTAAGCGCTGTTGGTATGCATGAGACCCCTTCTGTTTCATTTGGTTTAAATCCCCCCTGCTTAACACTATTCTATTTACATAACCACTTCATTCTATTTACATAACCGCTGTTAACAAGCACCTCCCTCCAGGGCATTGGTTCAATCCCCACTGTTTCATGATATGTTTTTGCTCCACCCCCCCTCCTTGTCACACCCTGATCCCTTCTTTGTCACACCCTGATTTTCACCAGTCACTTTTCTCTCCACCCTCTCTATGTCACATCCTGTTTCCACCCTACTTGGGAAGTATATATAAAGACAGCATTGTGAGTTTTAGAGTACTTTACCTTGAGTTTAGCTTAGCTCGTCTTAGATTGTGCTGCGTCCTGCA
Source organism: Erinaceus europaeus (assembly GCF_950295315.1). Classification (NCBI taxonomy): domain Eukaryota; kingdom Metazoa; phylum Chordata; class Mammalia; order Eulipotyphla; family Erinaceidae; genus Erinaceus; species Erinaceus europaeus. The sequence goes on from NC_080165.1 coordinate 5,653,754, forward strand.
TGAATAAAGAGACACTGCGTACAACCCAGCCATGAGTCCCTGGTCGTCTGTTACCCGCCCGTGAAGCCAGCCCATTGAAAACAACATAACCCGTCGAAAACAACAAAGTGCAGGTGGCACAAAGCGCAAGGACCTGTGTTAAGGATCCCGGTTCGAACCCCGGCTCCCCACCTGCAGGGGAGTCGCTTCCCAGGCGGTAAAGCAGGTCTGCAGGTGTCTGTCTTTCTCTCCCCCTCTCTGTCTTCCCCTCCTCTCTCCATTTCTCCCTGCCCTCTCCAACAAGGATGACATCAATAACAATAACTACAACAATAAAATAGCAAGGACAACAAAAGAGCATAAATAAACAAATATTTTTAAAAAGAGAGAAAGGAAGAAAATAAGGAGAGATAAAGAGAAAGAAAGAAAACAAAGAAAGAAGAAAGCAGACTTTTCTTCTGCCTCTCTTCCAGCCTACCAATATGAACACCCTTCCTCAAGTTCTTGACGGTTATATAACCTCACTAGTCTCTGCCGTCCATTACCAGCAAGATCGAGCATCTTGAAAAATCAAATTTGTGTTTTGCTACTTCCATTTTCTAAACCCTTGCCCCTGCATCATCAAGCACTCATCCTTACTTCTGGCCTCCTTGTCATTCTCTCATTTTCATGACTTCCACCTCCACAGCATTTGCCACCGCTGAATAAGTCCTTCCTTCATCTACAAAATGACTCACAAAAGGTATGATTATCTTGATTGCTCTGATTCTTCCTACTCTGTCTTGCCCCCTCCCTCCCTATCTTTCCTAAACCTTTAAGAGAAGTTTGCTATATATTTAATTCTTCTCTTTCTTTTCCCCCTTCCTCATCTTGCTCTCTTCTCGGAACCCACATCCCTTATTTATATTTATTTATTTATTTATAAAAAGGAAACACTGACGAAGCCATAGGATAAGAGGGGTACAACTCCACACAATTCCCACCACCAGAACTCCATATCCCATCCCCTCCCCTGACAGCTTTCCTATTCTCTATCCCTCTGGGATTATGGACCCAGGGTCACTGTGGGATGCAGAAGGTGGGAGGTCTGGCTTCTGTAATTGCTTCCCCGCTGAACATGGGTGTTGACAGGTGGATCCATACTCCCAGCCTGTCTCTCTCTTTCCCTAGTGGAGCAGGGCTCTGGGGAAGCTGGGCTCCAGGACCCATATCTCTTAAACAGGTTCAGACACCTGAGGTCAAGTGTTCACAGGAAATCTACATGTTTTGTCTACATATAAGTCAACGTTGTGCACATGGAGGCTTTGAGATAGCTCATTCATAGGGGAAAAGAGACACACATGCACACATAGCTCATTCATAGGGGAAAATAGACACACGTGCACACACATATGTATGTGTGTGTGTGGTGTGGCAAGGAGGGAGATTCTCCTATCCAGTTGATGCACAATCAAGGCCAAGAGTCCAAGAGTATCTTCAGAACAGAAGAAGCGTGTTATGACACCTGTGTGACTGAGAGCATTTCAGAAGTAGTCATAGGAAAAAGAGGCTTGGGGGCCGGACGGTGGCACACCGGGTTAAACACACACAAAGCACAACGACACGCACAAGTGTCCCGGTTCAAGCCCCCAGCTCCCCACCTGCAGGGGGTTGTCACTTCACAAGCAGTGAAGCAGGTTTGCAGGTGTCTATCTTTCTCTTTTCCTCTCTGTCTTCCCCATCTCTCTCAGTTTCTCTCTGTCCTGTCTGATAAAAGTGGGAAAAAACTGGAGTTGGGTGGTAGCGCAGCCGGTTAAGCGCACGTGGCGCAAAGCGCAAGGACCGGCGTAAGGATCCCGGTTCGAGCCCCCGGCTTCCCATCTGCAGGGGAGTCGCTTCACAGACAGTGAAGCAGGTCTGCAGGTGTCTCTCCCCACCCCCATCTTCCCCTTTACTCTCTGTCCTATCTAACAACAATGACATCAGTCATAACTACAACAATAAAACAACAAGGGCAACCAGAGGGAATAAACAATAATAAATATTTTTTTTTTAAAGTGGGAAAAAAAACACCTCCAGGAGCAGTGGATTTGTAGTGTAGGCACCGAGCCTCAGCGATAACCCTGGAGTCAAGAAAAGGAAAGACAAAAGAGAAAAGCAAAGAAATAGATACTCAGAAGAGGAGGGGAAGTAGGAGGGAAGGCCGTGCGCAGAGCAGGCTTGAGCATGTTCAGGGAGAGCCCGCGTGACTGAAGTCCTCCGCATGTCACTGAAAGAGATGATGGGAGCGTCATCTCAGTTACACTGAAGCAGGCAGAGATGTGTGGGATTCACTTAGGAAACAACATGTGCTCAGTGCTACTTTTTGAGCAAGAGGTGACCAGAGAGTCTCCTGATCAGGATTTCTTCCTGATGGTCTCCGAGTCATCAGCAGGGGCCAAGCAGAGATGGTGTTCAGTCCACCGGGCGTCCCCAAGTCAGCCACACACCCTGCGCTCCGCACATGCAGTCAGCTGGGGAGCCTAATATTAGATTCCGGCAGCAAGAGCTCTGAGGAATCCCAGCAAGGAGCCACATGAGTTTCAGACAGCACGGTCTTCCCCAGTCTTAGGATCGTGGGAGTCTTTTGTAAGTGGAGTTCCTACTGTCAAGTCGGCTTCATCCCGTCAGCTAACAATGAAAGTGTCTCAACTTGCGGAATTTCATGGCTACTAACCATTGTTTTCTTTTCATTCTTTTTGTGGTCGGTATTCTTGTTACTGGCTTCGTGGCTTCTAGGAAGTCAGGTAGCTTTAGTCTCTGTACAGCTCTGCTGGATGAGGAACGGGGGCCTTAGAAGAGAGCTTTCACTCTGTAATGTTCTGATTGTTGTCGCTTGTTTGTGTCTTGGTATCAGCTAGCCGCCTCCAGCTCTTCGTCTTGTCAGCCGTGTCAGATGGAAACAGAAAGAGACTCAGAGCGAAGCAGAGACACCACACCACTCTAGCTTTCTTCAGTATGTCAGGGGCTGGACTTGAACCAGAGTCTCACACAGACCAGGCAGACACACTCTCCGAGTGAACTTAGGTCGCCAGCCCGCGTAAAGACTTTCACTGGGCTTCCTTCCTTCGATGCAAACTCGAGTCACGTTACGACTGGTCATCGGAAAGTCAGCTTCATCGAGTTCAGATTTAGCGGCTCTCATAAATTGGCACATTTCCCCCTTCTGAGGATTGTGGGTCTAGCCACATTTCACGCTTGCTCCCTTTTTTTAAGATGACACATAGCTTTCCTAGAAATCTTTTTTTTTTTTTTCCCCTTTGCAGATTTATTAGAACTTCTTATTGTTATTCACTAACCACATTTATGTCATTGCTGGGACTTCACTGTTCCAGGGTGACTTTTCTCAGAATGAGACGAAGCGACAGAGGGCAGGCCGGGCAGTGGCACATCTGATTAAGTGCACTTAGTACCATGCGCAAAGCCGTGGGTTTGAGCCCCGGATCCCCATCTGCAAGGGGCACAATTCACAAGTGTTGAAGCAGGTCTGCAGGTGTCTCTCTTTCTTTCTCCATCCTCCTCTTCCCTCTTAATTTCTCTCTCTCCTGTCAAAAAAATAAATAGAAAAACAGAGACAGAGAAGGAAAGACACATGAAGCATCCTCTCCTGTGGTGAAGCTGGGCTCTGATCTGATCAGATGTTTCAAAGCAGTGCACTCCCAAAGTGAGTTATTTTGCCTGGCTTCATGCCTTTACTGACTATATTTACACTGTGTAGAATCACCCCCAGAATAAGAACTGAGGTTGTTATCAAAATCATTTAAAGGAGCAACAATCAGAATTAAGGATCTCTTAAATGTATAAAGAGTTGAAAGTTCATGGGGGCCAGGCGGTGGGGCACCTGGTTAAGCACACACATCACAGTGCACAAGGACCCGGGTTCAAGCCCCTGGTCCCCACCTGCAGGGGGAGAACTTCATGAGTACTGAAGCAGGGCTGTAGGTGTCTCTCTGTCTCTCTGCCTTTCAGTCTTTCCTTCCCCTCTCAGCTATGCACAAGGACCCACGCAAGGATCCGGCCGGGTTCAAGCCCCCACTCTCCACCTGCAAGGAGTTCACTTCACAAGCAGTGAAGCAGGTCTGCAGGTGTCTGTCTTTCTCTCTCCCTCCATATCTCTCCATCCTCTCTCAATTTCTCTCTGTCCAAGCCAGTAAAATGGGGGGAAAATAAAAATAAAAGGCCACAGGGAGCAGTAGATTCATAGTGCTGGCACCAAGCCCTGGTGGCAAAAAAAAAAAACAAGTTGAAAGTTTCTCATTAAGATTCTGTGATCTACTTCTGCTTGTTCAGTGCCCTATATATGGAAAAACAGCACTCAGCTCCTCCTAAGTGGGTTATCTGCTTCACCACTTGATAATAATATGCTGTTTGTCCCCACACCTACATCTTCTCTAGCAAGGATCTCTGCTCAGCTCTTCCTGCACGGTGTCCAGACTGATAGACAAGGTCCCTTCTGCGCCTAGGCCTCCCCTTCGACCTCCCTTAATGTCAGCTGTCTCTCGAGAGCTGTCAGGAACCCGGCCCTCTCGTTGCGTCCTGAATCTCTTGTGTGGACTCCCCAGATCTCCTCTGTTTATTACCTGTTGTTGTTGTTGTTTTTCTAGTGTCAGACAGAGAGAGAGAGAGAGATACCTGAAGCACGGCCCTGCCTCTTGCAAAGATTCCTCCCTGCTGGTGGGGACGGGCTGGACTTGGGCGCTGAGGCATGGTGGCACGTTCACTCTACCAGCTGCACCGCCACCCCAGCCCTAGCTTATCACTCTTTTACTTCTGTCCTGTGCTCTCGTTTCTTTACTCCCTGTTCTCTGAAACCACAGAAAGTCTCCACTAGTATTTTTTTTTCTGTGCCAGTAGGCCCTCTTCATGATATCTGATTTTATATTACTGTTATCTGGGTGTTGTTGTTGTTTTCCTTTCTCCATAAGTCAACGTTAAGATTCCCTTCAAGAGGCCATTTGGATTATGCTGGGTGGAGAAGTAGCATATGATTTCTATTTCGATGGAAAGAACGCTACATCTTGTCAGCCCTGACATTACTGTATGCTTATAATGGTCCAGACAATCAGATTCCTGTCAGTGGCATCATCCATTTAAACACTCTTTGTTTGTTTGTTTGTTTGTTTGTTTATTTTCTCTTTTGTTGCCCTTGTTGTTTTTCATTGTTGTTGTAGTTATTATTGTTGTTATTGATGTCATTTGTTGTTAGATAGGACAGAGAGAAATGGAGAGAGGAAGGGAAGACAGAGGGGGAGAGAAAGATAGACACCTGCAGACCTGCTTCACCGCTTGTGAAGCGACTCCCCTGCAGGTGGGGAGCCGGGGGCTCGAACAGGGATCCTTACACCAGTCCTTGCGCTTTGCGCCACCTGCGCTTAACCCGCTGCGCTACCGCCCGACTCCCTTAAACACTCTTTTAATCCATTCTTTTTTTTGTTTTTTGGTGAGTCATGATCGTCAGCTAAGAGAGAAAAAGTAAACACCTTTCTGACCTTTCTGTTCCCTGCTCAGGACTTCTGTCTAGATGTGGTATCTGCTTCTGGGAAAGAGATTTATTTCTATTGTAAAAATTCAAGTGAATGTTGGGGCAGAGGGTTTGAGAATTCTTGCCTGGTCCCCCTTCATGTCCCAAGGAACACGTGCTGAGAAGACACCGGATTCCCCTGAGCCTGCAGGTGTGTGTGAGGCTGTCGTTTCTAGCATATCCGTCTGAGCTCCTCACTGTCCGCTGCTTGACTCTTTCTGCTGGCTCCAGCGAACCTCCCTTGTTATTCCTTCATACAGCAAGTATTCACTGAGCAAATATTCCCTGACCCTTTGCCATGAGCCCAGATGCTGCTCTGTGCACTAGGGATATGTCTATTAACCAAGTTCCCAGGCTCATGAATCTTGTCCTTTGCTCTTGCTTTGGTGTCTCTGAAGAACCCACTCCGTCCAAATCTGCCCATCCCATCCCGTGATTCTCCTCTCCTGTGGGTTAGCTTTCTTTGCTTCTGTCAGCCTCTTAACTGTCCTTGTGATTTATCTTTTCTTCTTCAAGATGTTTCTCTTTGTCGCTTCCTTAAATGTCTTATTATTTTTTTTCTGCTTCTTCTAGAAGATTTTTCACCTTTTTCCAGACTACAGCCAAGGGAAATGTCCCCCAGTCCCTTTTACCCTCCTGAGAAAGCTGATTTATATTTATAGCTTACTTGTTTGTTTTTTTAAATCTTTTATCTTTAGTTATTGGATAGGGACAGACAGAAACTGATAAGGAAGGGGGTGATAGAGAGGGAGAGAGACAGAGAAACACCTGCATCCCTGCTTCACCACTCGCAGAGCTTACCCCCTGAGGTGGGAACTGGGGCTCAAACCTGGGTCCGTGAACATTGTAATGTGTGCACTCAAACCAGGCGCCTCACCACCCTTTATAGCGTACTTGTGATGGCTGCTTGACAGAGAAAAAAAGCAGCAGATGAGAAATTGGTGGAATGGTTTCCACGCAGTCCAGAGCTTGAAGCCCCAGGGTGACCTCAGGCTTGGTATTTAGCAGGCCCTCTTGACAGCATCTCTGCAGGCTTGCCCCAGCACGCAGGGTGCCTAGAAATGAGTCTTCTCACTGAGCGCTGATCTGTGCCTGCCCGTTCAGGAAGCAGATAGTTGATTTGTTTTTTCCAAATTGAATCCCTCTATTGTCTCTTTGGACTGTGGTCATGGATTAGGGAGCCTGCAGTTCACAGGAAGATGGCTTTATTCTTCCTGTTACCTGTGATGAAGATAAGTTGAGATTTTCATGGAAGTCATTGTGGTTGGCACAGGTGGGAAGCAGATATATGAAGGAACCACAAACTAGTTCTCTCTGTCATCACTGTGTGATTATCACCTTCTCAGAAGAGGTAACTTTCTTGGCCACTTACCACTCTGGTGGTGTGTGTGTGTGTGTGTGTGTGTGTGTGTGTGTGTGTGTGTGTGAATTTAAATATATGAATAATTTTGTGTAGCTAGCATAATGAGAATATACCATAATTCCATAATTCCCTAAACCAATTTTGTAATATTCTTTTACACACACACACACACACACACAAACACACGTACACACACCCCTCTACTCACCTCTGAAAACCACTCCTCTATTCTCCACTATAAATTGTCATTTCAGAGAGAAGGATGAAGATAGGATGATCTCACTCATAGACAGAAGTTGAGAAATAAGAATGGAAGGGGAATCACAAAGCAGAACTTGGACTGGAGTTGGTTTTGCACCAAAGTGAAGGACCCCGGGGGCTGGGGGTAGGGGGCATTCAGGTCCTGGAACATGATGGCAGAGGAGGATGTTGGTGGAGGTTAAATTGTCAAGTGGAAAACTGAGAAGTGTTACACGTGGGCCAGCTACTGTATTTTACTGTCAGCTGTAAACCATTAATCCCCCCAAGAAAGGAAAAAGATAGTAAGGGGTCGGGCAGTGGCACAGCGCATTAAGTGCACGTAGTACAAAGCATAAGGACCTGCGCAAGGATCCCGGTTCCAGCCCCCGGCTCCCCACCTGCAGGAAGGTTGTACAAGGTTCACAAGCGGTGAAGCAGGTCTGCAGGTTCCTATCTTTCTCTCCTTCTCGATTTACCCTCCCCTCTCAATTCCTCTGTCCTATTGAGGAAAAAAAAAAAAAGCCACCAGAAGCATTGGATTCATAGTGCCGGCACTGAGCCCCAGTGACTGGAAGCAACAAAGAAAAAAAGTCATTTCAAGAATGCGAAAATCAGAGCAATTCAGTATGAAATCTTTTTTTTAAAAAAATACTTATTTTATGTATTTATTCCCTTTTTTTGCCCTTGTTTTATTGTTGTAGTTATTATTGTTGTTGTTGTTGGATAGGACAGAGAGAAATGGAGAGAGGAGGGGAAGACAGAGAGGGGGGAGAGAAAGACAGACACCTGCAGACCTGCTTCACCGCCTGTGAAGCGACTCCCCTGCAGGTGGGGAGCCGGGGTTTGAACCGGGATCCTTATGCTGGACTCCTGAAATCTTTAGAGACTGATATCTTTCTGTCAGCACAGCAGCTCTTAGATTCATCTAGGTGGTTGTGTGTGTGTCCATTATCCTTTTGGGTGTCACTGAGGGGTTTGCTATAGATCTGTCCATCCACCTGTGGAAGGACATCAACTGCTGTATCCAGTCGGGGTGATTATGAACTGAGCTGCTATAAAAATGTGTGGTGGATGGGTTTTTGTAGGAACACAATTTCTTCCCCCTCCAGGGAAAACCTGTCGGAGTGAGATTTGAGGTCATAATCGCATTTCTGGTCTAAGTAACTCAAACTAATTTCTAGAGCTCTGTGCTGCTGCTGTCAGCCATGTAAGGAAGTCCCCGTTGGTCTACAGCCTTGTAGCACCAGGTGCTGTTTTTATTTTTGTGGTGAACGGTGTAATCTGATTTACTCCCCTGGCCATTCTCTGTGCACAAGTGAGTAGTGAGAAGCATGTCTGTGTTGTTGCAAAGCATATCTCCAGGGTTTTTTCCTCCTGTAGAACTGAAACTCTGTCTTCTATTAAGCATCTCCCCTTTGTTCCCACCAGGAGACCATTTTTTTTAATTTTGTTGCCGTTGTTGTTAGTGTTATAGCTGTTGTTCTTGTTGGTTAGGACAGAGAGAAGTTTTTTCAATTTTGTTGCCATTGTTGTTAGTGTTATAGCTGTTATTGTTGTTGGATAGGACAGAGAGAAATGGAGAGAGGAGGGGAAGACAGAGAGAAATGGAGAGAGGAGGGGAAGACAGAGAGGGGGAGAGAAAGATAGACACCTGCAGACCTGCTTCACCGCCTGTGAAGCGACTCCCCTGCAGGTGGGGAGCCGGGAGCTTGAACTGGGATCCTTACACTGGTCCTTGTGCTTAACCAGCTGCCTGACCCCCAACATGTGTCTTTTTAAAAAATAATTATCTGTGGCCAGGCGGTGTTGCACTTGGTTAAGCACACGCATTACAGTGCACAGAGACCCAGGTTCAAGGCCCTGGTCCCCATCTGCAGGGGGAAGGCTTCATGAGTGGTGAAGCAGGGCTGCAGATGTCTCTCTCCCTCTCTATCTCCCCCTCCCATCTCAATTTCTGTCTGTCTCTATCCAATAATAAATTAATAAAAATATTTTAAAAAATAATAATTATGTATTTGATAGGACAGAGACAAATTGAGAGCAATGGGGAAGATAGGGAGAGAAAAAAAAGAGACACTTGCAGGCCTGCTTCAACCACTAGTGAAAACTCTGCCCTGAAGGTGGATTACAGGGACTTGAACTCAGATCCTTGCACCTGGGGATGTGTGTGTGTGCTCAGTCATAGGGACCACCCCCTGGCCCCTATTATTACAGTTCATTCATGTAGATTTGTGTGAAGGCATTGATTTTGTCTCTTGACCATGCTGGTTACCGTCCTGTGGATTTCCCTAACAGCTCTATCACCAATCAGCCTTACAGCTTCTTGTTCTGTGCTGCATGCTATTCATGCATCGTCTTTGGGGAAATTTTCCTTCAAAATCTTAGTCTTTTTAAATTCAGTTATTTGTCTATTTGTCTTCTTAGCATTCTTTTTTTTTTCTTCTCTCTTTCTTTTTTTTTTTTTTTTGCCTCCAGTGTTATCACTGGGGCTCGGTGCCTGCTCTACAAATCCACTGCTCCTGGAGGCTATTTCCCCCCCCCCCTTTTGTTGCCCTTGTTGTTTATCGTTGTTGTTGCTATTGTTGTTGGACAGGTGTTGTTAAGATTTCGGAGGCTCTTGCCGGGCGGGCTGGCTTCACGGGCGGGTAACAGAGACGCGGAGACAACGGCTGGGCAGGGCAGCTGTATTTCTTTATTCAGGAACAACGATTCACAAACTAAGACAAACTGATCACCAAACAGAACTCGGCTGTCTCTTTGCGGCGGCGCAAGCACTCTCTCTCTTACTCTCGAACTCAGGAACCCTCTCCCTTACTCTCGAACTCAGGAACTCTCGAACTTTCGTACTCGGGAACCCTCTGAAACTCTGGCACACTGGAACTCTCTCTTACTCTGTAACCCTGAAACTCTCGAACTCAGGAACTCAGGAACTCTCGGACTCAGGAACCCTCTCTCGGGGTTCCTTGGGGCGGGGCCAAGCAGGCCCGCGAAATTAACAGGACTGGTGCAATTCTCTTGGCGGGGAAGAACTACCCAATGTAAAGCATACAACAGACAGGACAGAGAGAAATCGAGAGAAAAGGAGAATACAGAGAGGGGAAGAGAAAGAGGTCTCTGCAGGCCTGCAGACCTGCTTCATGGCTTGTGAAGCGACCCTCCTGCAGATGGGGGAGCCAGAGGCTTGAACTAGGATCCTTACACAGCTCCCTTTGCTTCAGGCCATGTGCGCTTAACCTGCTGCAGTACCGCCTGGCACCGTTAGCATTCATTTTTAAGCCTGGGCACAAACTCTCTGCAAGTATATTCTCTCAGTGTGTGTCGTGACCCTTCATTGTCTTATCAATGTCCTTTGCAGAGGGAGACATTTGATTTTGTGATGTCATGTGTTATTTTTTTTTTAATTTTCATATCATGTCTCAGATGTACTTACCCCAGATCTTGAAATTTTTCTATTTTCCCCGGGAAGTTTTGGTTCTTCTGCTTTGCATTTAGATCTATAATGAATTTGGGGTTAAGTTTTGTGTCAGGTAGAAGGTTTCAGTAAACGTGCATTTTCCACCTATTGATGTGCAGTGTCCCAATGCCAGTTATTGTGAGGACAGTCCTGCTGTCTATAGGCCCTAGTGCTACTTTACCAGTCAATGTGTGTGTGTGTGTGTGTGTGTGTGTGTGTGTGTGTGTGTGTGTGTTTCTGTAAGGACAGTCCTGCTGTCTATAGGCCCTAGTACTACTTTACCAGTCAATGTGTGTGTGTGTGTGTGTGTGTGTGTGTGTGTGTGTGCGTGTGTGTTTCTGTAAGGACAGTCCTGCTGTCTATAGGCCCTAGTACTACTTTACAAGTCAATGTGTGTGTTTTTTTCTATGTACTCCTCTTCTGGCAAATCAGTATTGCGCTGTTGGCTTCCTTACTGATGAGTGATGGGTATATTTGATATGTCTAAATACTGGTTATCGGAAATGTCATGGCATATTTCCCTGTGTTTTTTTCTACACAGAAATGTTCCACGATCTTTCCTGGCAACCCAGTACAGTGCAATCATCAGATATTATTAAACGTGCATTTCTGCTGAACCCTAGGTTGTCTCTTACAGAAGAAAAGTCACGTTTTAAAAAATAATATTTATTTATGTATTCCCTTTTGTTATCCTTGTTTTATTGTTGTGGTTATTATTGTTGTTATTATTGATGTCGTCATTGTTGGATAGGACACAGAAATGGAGAGAGGAGGGGAAGACAGAGGGGGAGAGAAAGACAGACACCTGCAGACCTGCTTCACTGCCTGTGAAGTGACTCCCCTGCAGGTGGGGAGCCGGGTCCTTGCGCTTTGCGTCACCTGCGTTAAACCTGGAAAAGTCACTTTTTAAGTGTTCTGCTTTTCTTTGTAAGTTTTCTTTTACAGAAATTGTTTTCATGGTACCTACTTAAACACAGTAGTAGCATGCTTCTATGTAAGCACTTACAATTCTGAATGGGGATGATCCTCTTTCTCTTTTTCAGTGTTTGTCTTTTGTATTATTATTATTATTATTTTTTTTTTATTATTACATTTTTGCACTAGCTGGGACCTCTAGAACAGTAGTGAATGGGTTTGGTGAAAAGAGGCATCTGTCTGGCTGCGATTTTTAGTGATCATCACTTGTGGTGTTGGCTCATAGATTTTTACAGAGTACTTTATGGCCTGAAAGTGCCTTTTGATTCTTGATTTACTGCGAATTGTACTGTGAATAGACACTGAATTTCTTCAAGGTTTTTTCTGCATGAGTTAATGTTTGTGTGGTTTTTCTCCCAGAGACTATTATCATGATTAATTACATTGATAGGATTTTGAATATTGAGAGTGTTTGCCTTCCTGGAATAAACCCAACTAAGTTGTGGTGTGTTCCTTATTTTTATATGTCACTGGATCATCTCTCTTTATACGATCTGGAGGATTTGTGATATCAGTCTTTTGTTTCCTTTTTTTCTTGTACTATTTTTATCTGGTTTGGGCATCAGGGTGAGGCTGGCCTAATAAAACGACTTGGAAGCTAGCCCCTCCTCTTGTGCTCCTCAGAAAGACTGTGGACTGTTGGCATTGTTGGTGTGTCTTCTGTAAGTATTCGATAGACTTTGTTAGTCAGACACATTAAGGCTCCAGGTTTCTTTAAAGAGGATTGTAACCTGCACATTCAGGTTCTTTCAGTTAAAGGATCCTTCAGGATGTCTCTTTTCTATGGGCTGAGCTTTGGTCAAACCAGTGGTTCTTTGAAGTAGAAACAGAGGGAGACTTTTCCTTCTCCATATTTCTCTATGGTTCACTCCATCTCTTTGAACCAAGTCCGTGATCAACTGGTAACTGCTCAGTCACATCTGTCCTCATTACCCTCTACTGATTCTCTCCCCTTTCTCGATACCTTCTTAAATAGCTTTGTCAAGTCAGAATTCAGCCATTTACCGTTTATCATTCAATGGCTTTCAGTAAAAATCACAGTAAAATACCCTGTCAGCCTAAAAGGAAAATCCATACCATTTATATTTGCTACCCATACCAAACCCCCCAAACTCCCAGATCTCCTACTCTTGATGTTTCCTAGAAATACAGTTATGTGGGGAGTCGGGCGGTAGTGCAGCTGGTTAAGCGCAGGTGGTGCAAAGCACAAGGACCGGCATAAGGATCCCGGTTCGAGCCCTCGGCTCCCCACCTGCAGGGGAGTCACTTCACAAGCGGTGAAGCAGGTCTGCAGGTGTCTGTCTTTCTCTCCCCCTCTCTGTCTTCCCCTCCTCTCTCCATTTCTCTCTGTCCTATCCAACAATAATGACTACAATAATAAAACAACAAGGGCAACAAAAGGGAATAGTTTTTTTTTTAAAAAAAATACAATTATGTGACCTTTTTTATTTAGCATGCTGTCTTCAAGGTTACACACTGTAGAAGCTACCAGTACATCCTTTCTTTGAACTGCTTTGTCCTAGTACATGTAGAAACATACCACATTTTAATCTATCAACCCACTCGTCAGTCGTGGGTATTAGTGTCGCCTCTCCTTTGGACTGTTGTGAATAATGCCGCTGTGAACTACTGTAGGCGCGTTTCTGTGTGAACACGTCTCCACTTCTCTCGGTTGGTTATGTACCTAGAAATTGAATTGCTTAGTCATATGGTAATTCAGTGTTTAACATTTTGAGGAGCTGCCAAGACTGTTTTCCAAAGCAGCTGTACCGTTTTATATTCCCACCAGCAGTGTGTGTGTTCCAATTTCTCTACATGCTGGATAGTGTTTGTTAGGACCTGTCTAGTTGTCTTATTGCCACCCTGTGGGGTATAGAGTCATTTCCCAGCATTCTGACTTCCTCCTTTTCTACATGACTGGAACATTTTTCTGTGGCACCTTTTACTTTCTTGCCTTTATAAATTATTTCTGTTGTTTATTATCTGCCCCCTTGCCCTCTAGATGATTAAGTTTATGAGGATAGAGACTTTTGTTTTCTTCTCTGAAGAAAATCCCAAGCAACTAGAATAGTGAGTGATTTGCTCTTGTTAAGTACTCACTCGGTAAATGTTGGTTGATTTAATCAGTTAACAGGAAAGGCTGTGGATGGGCCATATCCCATTCCGTATATGCAAGTCAGTGTTTGTGATTTGCAGCTGAATTTGGAGGAAGGAGGATAGGCCCATTCGAATCCTTCACGCTCACATTACTGAGAACTGCGTAAGGTACTTAAGGAGTCTTGAAAAGTTAAAATCGACACAATGAATATTTCACCAGATTGACTGGACAGGCTGGGTGTCTGTTCCCTCATGATTGGGTAATGTTACTGTCTGCTTCTATAAAACCTACAGCCTTTTCAAAGTATGTGTGGGAGGCACCATTGACACAGGAAGGAAGTGGAGCGAGAGGCTGTGCTTTCATTCAACCACTTGAATACCTGTGCATTCTTTAACTAAACCTAACTGAATATTAGAACCAAAAGGTATATTGGAAATTGTGTGGGCTATAGAAAATGTCAACACCCCACTCTCTGAACTTGACAGATCATCCAGGTAGAAAATCAGTAAAGAAACGAAGGAAGGGGGCCAAGTGGTAGCGCACCTGGTTGAGCGCTCGTATTACAATGCTCAAGGATCCAGGTTCGGGACCCCTGCCCACACCTGCAAGGGGAAAGCTTTTCGAGTCGTTAAGCAGGGCTGCAGGTGTGTCTCTGTCTCTCTCCCTGTCACCCTTTCCCTCTTGATTTCTGGCTGTCTATCCAATAAATAAAGATAATAGAATTAAAAAAAAAAGAGGGAGTCGGGCTGTAGCACAGCAGGTTAAGCGCAGGTGGCGCAAAGCACAAGGACCGGCATAAGGATCCTGGTTCGAGCCCCGGCTCCCCACCTGCAGGGGCATCAATTCACAGGCGGTGAAGCAGGTCTGCAGGTGTCTGTCTTTCTCTCCTCCTCTCTGTCTTCCCCTCCTCTCTCCATTTCTCTCTGTCCTATCCAACAATGACAACAACAATAATAACTACAACAATAAAAACAACAAGGGCAACAAAGAGAATAAATAAATAAAATAAATATAAAAAAAATTTTTTTTAATTTAAAAAAAAAGAAAGAAAGAAACGAAGAAGCTAAATGAAGCGATAGATTAGCTAGAACTATTGGACATTTTCAGAATCATTCACCCCAAGAAACTGGAATACACATTCTACTCAAGTCCATATGGGTCATTCTCAAGGATAGACTATATGTTTGGCCACAAAGACATTGTCAACCAATTCAAGAGCATTGAAACCATCCCAGGCATCTTCTCAGACCACAGTGGAATTAAATTAACACTATACAACAAACAAAAAATTGGAAAAGGAAATTGTGTGGGCTGTTGGGATATTGGACAGATGTGGTTGAGTTAGGCAGGACCCACAAACTACCATATTTCCCTGCGAGTGTTATTATTTACATATCAATCTTCTGCCTCGTTTTAAAGTGACTCCTCCGCCACCGTATTACCCCCTCAGGGTATCACCCATTCCTGCTCGAGCTAAAACCCAGCCACCATTGCTAGGGAAGCCTTCTACCTTCCCAGAGTCCTTGTTTTCTCCTCCCCCTTTCCTAGCCAATCCTGTCCTGACTTGACTGGCCACTTCCGGAATTCTCCTATAAAAGTCACTCCTAGTGTCTCCCTCTCCCTCTCCCTCTCCCTCTCCCTCTCCCTCTCCCTCTCCCTCTCCCTCTCCCTCCCCCTCCCCCTCCCCCTCCCCCTCCCCCTCCCCCTCCCCCTCCCCCTCCCCTCCCCTCCCCCTCCCCCTCCCCCTCCCTCTCCCTCTCTCTCTCTCTTTCTCTTCTGTGTCCGACCTAGAGAAGACCTGGAGAAGGGCTGGCGTGCATAGTGGGAGGCAGCCATTTTTCTAGCTCCACATGGCCTAAACCTGCTGTGCTCACACCTGCTGGGACTCCCCCATCAATAAAGAATTGTATTACCACGCCGCCACAAGTTCCTGTTCTGTTCTCTCTCCCGCGACGCCACCTGACAGTGGGCTAGAGAGGACGTGTAATAATTTTACCATATACCCCTTGGCTGGATTTTTGTTGTTGTTGTCTTAAGTGTACATGATAATATTAAAGCAGATTTTCTTTGGATGCACTAAATCCGAAGGTGACTGCATAGTCTTCTTTCTATTTCTCCCAGCGGGATAATTTTTGTTTTTTCCTTGCCTCAGTTTTGGAACACAGAGAGAAGGAACCATTATGGTCCACCTTTTTATTTATGGAGCATTTATTATTCATTATTTATCTGTTCCAGGGTACAAACCCATTTATATCAAAGAGTCAGATGAGTACTTATCTCCTTATACAATTGTCATAATTGAAATCAGTGGTTTCAGGAGTAAGAAAACCTTCCACGTCGGGTTTAAAATAGCCAACCACACAATGCGTGGCTGACCCATCAGCATCCAACCACACAATGCGTGGCTGACCCATCAGCATCCAACCACACAATGCGTGGCTGACCCATCAGCATCCAACCACACAATGCATGGCTGACCCATCAGCATCCGTCTTCTGCTGATAGACCTGAACCATAACATCTTATTTCTTTATGAATGCAGTTGAGGAGACCCCCATGCTTTGTGTATATTCTAGGAGATGCACTATTGTTTGTTTAATACAAACTGAGCTTCAGATATAAGTTTGTTGAGCCACTGAGCTGACTAGTATCCCAGGCCTTTTATCTTTCCCAGTGGAAATCTGGTTCTTCCAGGACAGATGAACTCAGATAAGCAACGCATCTTCACTCACGAGTGGCTGAGAGCAATCTGCATCCAACATAGGATGTTACATATTTTGTTGTATTGCAAAGGACATCTTTGGGGGCCGGGTTAAGCGCACATAGTACGGCGTGCGAGGATTGGCGCAAGGCTCCTGGTTCGAGCCCTCACTCGCCACCTGCAGGGAGGATGCCTCACAGGGCCACAGGTGTCTCTCTTTCTCTTCCCCTCTCTGTCTTCCCCTCCCCTCTCAGTTTCTCTCTGTCCTATCCAAAAAGTTGAAAAAAAAAAAAAAAAAAAAAGAAAGAAAGAAAAGGTTGCAGGAGCAGTGGATTCACTGTGCAGGCACCAAGCCCCTGAGATCACTCTGGAGGAGGCAATAAACAAATAAATATTAAAGAAACATGCATATCAGAGTGAAATAAAGGATTGTTGATTTCGATTTCATTCTTCCTTCCTTTCTCTCTTTCTTTCTTTCACTTGATTTTGTCTTTATGTGCTACACTGAATTCTAAAGAGGGGCCAGGTGGTGGCACACCTGGTTGAGCACACATGTTCCCATGCACAAGGACCCAGGTTCAAGTCCCCAGTCCCCACCTGTAGAGGGGAAGCTTCTTGAGCTGTGAAACTGCTGAGCTTTCTCTCTCCCCCTTCCATCTCAGTTTCTCTCTATCTCTGTTCACATACATGAACAAGTAAGGAAAATATGTTTAAGGGGGTCAGGCAGTAGCACAGCGGGTTAAGCACACGTGGTGCCAAGCGCAAGGACCGACATAAAGATCCCGGTTCGAGCCCCCGGCTCCCCACCTGCAGGGGAGTCGCTTCACAGGCGCTGAAGCAGGTCTGCAGGTGTCTGTCTTTCTCTCCCTCTCTCTGTCTTCCCCTCCTCTCTCCATTTCTCTCTGTCCTAGCCAACAACGAACAAAATCAATAATATAACAATAACAATAATAACCACAACGAGGCTACAACAACAAGGGCAACAAAAGGGGAAAAAAATGGCCTCCAGGAGCAGTGGATTCATGGTGCAGGCACTGAGCCCCAGCAACAATCCTGGAGGCAGAAAAAAATATGTTTAAAAGTAAAGGTTTCCATCGGCACGAGGCACAGTGGGCATGTCTTGTTTTAAGAGACAATCTCATTGTTTATATGTGCTCTTGGGTGGATAAATTTCCTAATTTCATTTTCCTTTGGAGTCGTGCCACTTTTAGAAACTTTAAAGCTGCTGGTAGAACTCCTTCTGACTTGGTCAGAGAACTCTGGTCAGGAAAGTCCATTATTCTATTTCCTTTCCATTCTGTTTCCCTTTGTAGGTCTCCGCCCAGTCCTCCACCCCCACCGCCAAACCCCCAACCATCCTGTGATTCGAATCCGGTCTTTATCACTAAAGGCTAAGTCCTGGGAAGTGGCTGGGTTTTGGCTTTGAAATCTTCCTGATTGCTCTCCCACTTGGAATGTCAACTCTGGTCTTAATTCTTTTTGTTACGGTGAAAGACATTTACTCGCCTAGCCTTAAGAAGAGTTACTTTTGGTTCCAAGTTGTCATGACCTTCTATCCCAAGTTCAGACTATCTAGGTTATGAAACGGATACTTGTGAAGTTCTTCTTATTCCAAAGTATGTTTATTTAGTACCTATTGAGGCAGGGCCTGAGCAGCTCAGTGAGAAATATGAGAATATAAAGCATGATTAGATGGAAGGATGATGGCTGGAAATTTGCAACACACTACACATCACTGTGGTTACCATCCTTTGAACATTCCTTTGGATCTACTTTTCATCTTAGATATATGACTGTCGGCATGAATATCGTCCAAGAACGTCTTGCCATTTTAAAAATTGTGGCAGAGAACACATAACATCTTAACCATTTTCAGTAGTGTACTTTCAAGTGTATTTACATTGTTGGGCCGCAGACCTCCAGGGCAGTTTCATCTTGAAAAGCTTAAATCTTTTTTTTTGCCCCCCCCCTGTAAAACGAAGTCTTTTATTTATTTATTTTTTGTTCTCCCTTGCCTCCATAAGATTTATACAGAATATAGACTATTTCTGCAAAACACCACTTCCTCCTTTTTCAGCCATTTTTTTATTTGTGATAAATAGTGGGCTACAAGACTGTAAGCTGAGGGGGTCTGGTGCCACACCACACTCACCGCCAGAGTTCTGTGCCCCCCACCCTCCTGCCTTCCGAAGGTTGAACACCCATGGTTCTCACAAAGCCTTTGTGTTTCATTTTTTTTTTTTTTTTTGCAGATTCCTGTGTTTCCGTTCTCTCGATTCCATATATGGGTGAAGCCATTCAGTGATTGTTGAAAAACTTAAATTCTATATGTACTAAAAACCTATTCCCCAGTTATTCAATCTTTTCCTCACTCTGTCACTAGTTAGTTCCCCACCCCAAAGGGTTATTGCTGGGCTCGGTGCCTGCACCATGAATCCACCGCTCCTGGAGGCCATTTTTTCCCCCTTTTGTTGCCCTTGTTGTTGTAGCCTCGTTGTGGTTATTATTATTGCATTGTTGATGTTGTTCGTTGTTGGCTAGAACAGAGAGAAATGGAGAGAGGAGGGGAAGACAGAGGCGGAGAGAAAGACAGATACCTGCAGACCTGTTTCACCGCCTGTGAAGCGACTCCCCTGCAGGTGGGGAGCCGGGGGCTGGAACCAGGATCCTTAAGCTGGTCCTTGCCCTTTGTGCCACCTGCACTTAACCCGCTGCGCTACTGCCTGACTCCCTCCCTCTTTATTATTTTTTAATGAGAGAGCTAATGATAGAGAGAAACCAGGCTCTTCTGAACTGTGGCTTACGGTGGTTCTGGGGACTGAACCTGTGTCGTCAGAACCTCAGGCATAAAATCTTTTGCATAACCATTAAACTGTCTTCCCAACCCCAAAGTAAAGTGTTTTGGAGAAGTTCACTGGTTCCTTTTGCTCATTTTAGTCTTATTTGGGATTAAAATTTTTTAAAAAAACTTTATTTTTTTCATATTTATTCCCTTTTGTTGCTTTATTGTTGTTGTTATTGATGTCGTTGTTGGAGAGGACAGAGAGAAATGGAGAGAGGAGGGGAAGACAGAGAGGGGCAGAGAAAGACAGACACCTGCAGACCTGCTTCACCGCCTCTGAAGCGACTCCCCTGCAGGTGGGGAGCCGGGGCCTCAAACCGGGATCCTTACGCTGGTCCCTGCGCTTTGCACCACCTGCGCTTAATCCGCTGCACTACCGCCGACTCCCTTAATTTTTTTTTTTAAGACATGAAGCTAGTAATAGTAATGATAACTAATCCTTCCTGAGTTATTCCAGTGTGCCAAATGGCTTTCTTTAAAGTTATTTTTCACTTTTGCCATCATCTTTGTTTTTGCAATATCAGTGAAATAATGTATTCGGTGGCTCTGCCTCCCCTTAATCTATGCACACCAAAAATCTATGCACACCAAAGACAATGTTCTATGATTTCACATAGTCCCACATATGCTGCTCTGTTATATATTAGTAACCCTTGGTAACATATTTCCATAATTTTTAGTATTTTTTATTACTGAGTAGAGACAAAGAACTTGAGATGGGAGTAGGAGGAGGGAGACAGAGAAGGGGAGAGACAGAGAGACCCCTGCAGCCCTGCTTCACCACTGGTGAAGCTGTCCTCCTGCAGGTGGGGAAGCTTGAACCTGCTTAACCAGGAGCACCACCGCCAGGCCCCTTTTTCATACTTTAAATTTAAACAAATACAATAAATCACTCTGCACTGGGCCAAGACTCTGCTCTCAGCTTCTCTCCTGTCTTCTGCCTTAGATAAAACTCAGTAGCCTCGGGGACCATTGAGGTAGCGGAAACATGTGTTCAGTTCTGAGTCCTTATGGCCTCTGTTCTAATGCTGCAACCCAAAGTCTCCAAGCCTTCAGCTGCCCGTCCTGGCACCAACAGTCTTTCCCTACCCCCGTATAGACCATCATACTTGTTTAAATAGCATGCAGCTATTTAAACAAAGTATCCCTGAGCTACTCGGCCTCAGTTGCCTTTTGTAAAGCAGCTTTCTCTCTCCTGCCTCTGGTCAGGTAAGGGTGGCACTATTAAAGCTCCCCTTTGTTCTGAGAAGAGAGAGAGCCTGAGAGACACGCCCAGCACAGAGCTGGGAGTGCCAAGTGGTGCGGTTACAGTAAGCTAAGCCCCAGGCACCAAGGGGCAGCAAGCATCAACTCAGGTGAAGGTAAGCAGGGCAGACGCAGGGCCGGGCGGTGGTGCGCCTGGTTGAGCTCACATTACCAGGCATATGGACCCAGGTTCAAGCCCCTGGTCCCCACCTGCAGGGGGAAAGTTTTGCAAGGGGTGAAGCAGGGCTGCAGGTGTCTTTCGGTCTCTCTCCCTATCAACCCCTTCCCTCTCGATTTCTGATGGTCTCTATCCAATAAATAAACAAAGGTAAAAAAAAATAAAAATTAAAAAAAGGAAAGAAAATCTTACTTTGTTCCGCAAACCCAAGAAATTTCTAATGTCTGAGAGACAATGACTTTGTGACCTTAAATGGTCTCAGTCTGCTTCTATCAACAGTGATGCTAATATTCGTGCTTCAGTCAAACCACTTTTGCCAAAGAAACACCATTTAAAACAAAACAAACAAACAAACAAAAAACAACTGTGGCTTCTCCTGTGTAGGAAAGCTGGCGGTGGGGGTGTTAGAATGCTAAAGCATCTGTGCAGGAGAATGTTTCATTTTACTCAACTTAAGACGTCTTTCTCAATATGATATATACATATATGTATCTATTAGCTTCGCTGTATGTATGAAAATAATAAACGTGATCTGGGAAAATTTGTATTGGATTTTACTTTTTATTAAATGAAAGTGTTTTAAAATATATTTTAATGAGAGAGACAGACATACAGAGATTAAGATACAAAGATCAAGGTGAGCATGGCTCATCTTTGATTTACGGTGGTGCTGGGGACTGAACCTGGGACCTCAGAGCCTCAGGCGTGAAAATCTCTTTGTGTCATCTCCCCAGCCACCTGGATTTTCTGACTTAGATTGTTTACTCACAACTTGTAGCTTGAGCCTCTGGTATTTTTAGTATGCCTTGGGTGTAGGTTAGGTAAAGAAAAACAGGCTTTTAACAATCACACAAAAAATTTTGACCTGTAATATAAGACATTTTGGATGACTAGCCCTGGGCAATAGAATATCTTAATTTCAGATAGTTTGGTACCACTCAGGTCTCTGTTCTGTCCACTCTTGCTTGTCATTTGCTAAATTCATGATGAAATGAGAACTAGTCCTGTCTCAAAGCTGCTGAGTCTCTAAGATGTGTAAGCCGCAGTCTGAGAACGGTTCAAGAAAAAGGCGTCAGAATTAAAAGGTCTCATTCTGGGCACCTTCACCATTCGGAGCTGATCTGCTTTTCTTCCTTTTTTTTCTTTCCTTCCTTTCACTGAGGCAATAGACCGGTGTGTCACCCGGCTATTTTGTTCAGTACTGTGGGGCCTCGCACATTCCAGACATTCACTCTGCTGCTGAACCACCTCCCCAAGTCCCCTGAGATTGGTTTGGCCCTCAGCTCTCTAGTTTGTGCTTAGTGTGAAGTTAGTTTACTGCAAGGATAATTTTCTTGATTGCAAATATCTGTCCAGCTTGTAATCACATTCCGTTTTGGGTTTGTTATCATAATGCGAACAGCAAAGAAACAAAACTACAAGGCCTGTCATTGAATTGGCGAGATCAGAAGCCCGTGTCCTGAACATTTGTGTTCCTGAGGCATCTGTGAGCATCTCTGGGCTGGAAGAAGGAAAAGACAGGCTGTGTTTCACGTAGCTCACAGATCCCAGCCTCTAATTGCTCTCCTGAGAACACTTGTACTTCCTGACACATCTGGAATCAGGGACTTGCTCATTGTTCCCGTCCTGAACCCTCCCCTCCTGGGAGAAAGGCCGTGAGTCCCCCGGGGTATATCTGCCTTGGCTGTTCCCATCTCATCCCCCAGGGACACCGGTGTTGTCAGCTGGTTCTATGTTCACAGGGTCAAGACCAATCTCTCTTCTCTCCTCCCAGCTCCACCTTTTTTGACATCTCTGTCTCTTGAAAATTTCAGTCTTACCTAACCTTAACCTTGTTCACCGAAAAAGCCTGATTTGAAGCAGTTTGTGTGTAAAACAAGGGGGGTGGAGGATGCTGTGGTCTGCCTTCAGAAGGCTCCAAGGATAACCAGGATGTGAATTAAAAGGAAAAAAAAATGGTTGTGTGCTGCTGAGTGTGGGGCTCGATTTGAGTGTAAGACTGGAAAATGTTTAGTTTCTTTGAGTTCAAATATCCTTCCATATTTATGAGAAATAAGAATTACCCAGTCTGTCCTCCAGGGGTCCTGAGAAGCTTGATGAGAAAGTAAATACAAACATGTTATTTAAACACCAGATACATGGACAATTTCTATCAGTTTTGTGGGGGAAGTTATGACACTGATTTCTCAGGGGGAGAAAAATACCTCCTACCTCTTCTTTCTTCAGGCCTGATCAAATTTCAAACTCTTGAGGGAGGGAGAGCATCTGTTTAGCAGTTCTTCTTTGATAATTAGATATTATCATGAACACCTGGAGAAACTATGACTAGAAGATAATCCACACTAGAAAACACATATGAAAGGCTCTCTTTGATGAGGAAGAGACCATTTTACACTGCTGGTGAGTAATAAGATGCTAGAACAAGAGAACAAGGAATCTGTTGACTCTTGTCATTGGGAAGTTCAAGGGCAGACCACCTTCAAATGGGTTGACGCTTAGAAGTTAGGATTAGGGCCAGGTGGTGGTGCACCTGGTTGAGCTCAAGCACATGTTACAGTGCTCAAGGACCCAGATTCAAGACTCCAGTTTCCACCCACAGGAAGTTTCATGAGTGGTGAAGCAGGGCTACAGGTGTCTCTCTCCTCTATTTCTCCCTTCCTCTCAATTTCTAGCTGCCTCTAGCCCATAAATAAATAAAGATAATAAAATTAATTTTTTTAAAAAAGAAGTTATGATTAGGAGTCTGTGTCTTTCTGAGTCTGTGGACCTCTATGTTAGAGTACTTACTGTGGTTATTAAGCTTTCTTTTTGTAGAAGCAAAGTAAGTAATAACAGTTCTGAGTTCGTGTTCAGCTATATTTGTTTGCTTGTTTTTTTGGATAGAAACAGAAATTGAGAGGGAAGAGCATGATAGATAGATGATAGATAGATAGATAGATAGATAGATAGATGCAGTATTGCTTCACAACTCATGAAGCTTTCCCTCTGCAGGTGGGGGTTGGGAGCTTGACCCCACCCAGATGGTTACACATGCTAATGTGCCCTACCAGGTGTGCCAGGACCTGGCCTCCATTCAGCTCGTTCTAAAAGGTCCAGAATAAAGTGAGAGCCTTCCTTTCCTATTATCTCAACAAAGTTCATGGACCCTGGATTTCATTGGTGCAACTCTGGGAACCAAAGAGATATTAGGTATTGACCTCCCTGGGCAGGCGACCTCACCAATGTGTCCTGGAACCTCACCTCTCCAGAGCCCTGCCCCACTAGGGAAAGATTGAAACAGTCTGGGAGTATAGATCGACCTACCCATGGCCATGGCCATCAGAGAAACAATTAGAGAAATCAGATCTCCTACCTTCTGCACCCCTAAAATAGTTTTGATCCATACTTCCAGTGGAAGAAACGATAGGGGAAGATGACCAGAGGGCTCTGAACTCCAACTCCGTCAGGGCCTGGAGAGGGAAGAGGAAAAAGCGAGGGACATTTGGATGTAGTGATAGATGTAGGCATGACTCGGAAAGAAAGATGGGACCATGGGGGGGGGTGCGGGGGGGAAGGGGGCAAATCTATACAAATATAGACAGGTGCTTGTAGAAATAATAGTCAACCTGTATCTGCAGCCTTGGGAGAACTGCAGGAGTTTCCAGTAAAGGGACTGGGGATGCAGAAGGCCTGAGGCTAGCCCTGCACACACACACACACACACACACACACACACACACACACACACACACACACACACGGACTTGTGCTGATAAGACATCTCACCTTCTCACCTGGTAACACCCTTGCTTTGTCATGGGCATAGCCCAGCTCTGAGCCTGACACCCCCCCCCCCCAGCACTGAAGGAAGCTTCCTTGCTATACCTCCTCTCTCTCTCTCTCTCTCTCTCCCTCCCTCCCTCCCTCCCTCCCTCTCTTTATTATTGGCTAGAGACAGAAATTGAAGGGCTAAGGGAAGGTATAGAGACAGAGAGACACCTGCAGCCCTGCTTCACCACTCATGAAGCTTTCCCCCCTGCAGGTGGGGAACAGAGGCTTGAACCTGGGTCCTTGTGCCCTGTGATGTGAGCACTTAACCACCTGCCCCCCCCACTTTTTACCAAAGGGTTGAGCCTCTGGTTTCTGTCTCTATCTTTTTTTTTTAAATGTAGACTTGGAGTGATAAAGCCCATGGATCAAAATAAATAGATGAATAAATAAGAATTTTTAAAGTGTGGACTTAAAAGAGGAACAGGAAATAGCTGGTGTACTCTGACGTTTCCTACAGTGCCAGCTTGAAGCCCCGGCACCACGTAGAAGTACTGAGATGGTGCTGGGAGAGTTCCATGGGCTATGGAGGGGTGTGAGCATGTCTTACCTCTCCGTGTCTCTCCTTCCCCGGAAATACATTGGGGGTAAAAATAAAAAAAGAATAAAGAAAGGCATCAACTAAGAGGCTAAGCACTGGCTGGAAAAATGGTCCCTGGTAGGCTTAGAGATCAAGAGTTGCTTCCCAAAGGTGCAGAGAAGGACTCTATGCCTGTTCCTGTCTGTTCCCTCCAGCATCACCGAAGTCTATAATACTGTTTTTCACATTACGGGAACAGAATGCGACACCCTCTTAACGTGTGAACTGGAGTCCCGAGAAATCTATTACTTTGTACACGTGAGGCGGTGACTCTAGGAAGTACTATGACAGAAGCAATCGTACATGCCAACATCAGTCAATGGTGTTTTAGAGTCCCGCCTGACTAAGCACATGACCTGTTTTAACTGCTTTGCTTCCCAAAGGAGTCAGGCAGGTAACAGCTACAGTCCATTTTGTAGGCGGGGAAGTGGGAGCATAGAGGAGTTACTTCAAGATGTCCTATGAGCACAGACAAGAATCACAAGCAGTTGGGGTAATGAGAGCCTAGAGCTGGAGGGCTACTGTTTAAAGAAGCCTCAAATGTCTAGGGTTCATCTTAGAAGGGTGGGACACATTCTAGGAGGGTGCACACCATCAGTGAGGGGGAAAGGTGCAGGAAGTGTTCCGATGGCAAGAAGCGAAGCTTGATTTTCAGCGTCAAGCTTGGGAACAGTGGAAGTGTGGGGTAGGCGAGGGGGGAGCGGTTTCAGCCAGGTGTAGGGCTAGAGGGCTGTTCTCCAGGAGGGACTGCAGCACTTGGGCTTTTTGAGTCAGGGAGGGGCCGAGGATAAAGGAGAGAATGCCAGGCCCCCGGGTATTTCTAGGTGGGGGTGTTGGCTTTATTTCTCTGCCTTACATTCTTGGGATGCTTTGGAAGGTTTTTGGAAATGCTCTTTTGGGTGGCATTCTGCTGGTTGTTTCCTTAAGTGATTTAGCTCTGACTTACTCAAGTGTCTTTATAAAAAGGGACCATTCCTTGACACTCTGTTTTCTGTAGCTTCTATTGAGGGAGAGGTATATAGCAAAGCCAGACTCTGAGAACATGTCCAACACGAGACAAATAGTTTTCTGTTTCCTTCACAGTTTCACAGTAAGGCCATTGAGTACTGGGACCCAGGAGATAACATGGTATACTTACTGAATGCTCTTCTATTTTGTTCCATCATTACACGGTGTTAAAATGGAGAATTAGGACTCTCTTTTCCTGGCCAAAAGAAAACACAAGTGGCTTGTTGACTGCAAGATTTACTCTCACAGAGACTTCCAGAGTAATATAAAATCCTGGCTCTGCATCCACAGAAAGGAACTGGTGGCCTGGACCTCAGCCTCCCCTCCTGAATGTAGGCTTCATGCCCAGAAGGACATCATAAATCACTTATAATTTATGATGAGCCCAATCTGAGCTACACCCAGCGAGCTGGCTGCTGTTTGTCCGCTCACACACTGTAACCTCCCTTCTTCAGAGCATACACAGACCTTTTCAGATGAACCATATGACAGAGAGCTGGAGACTTGTTTTCCCCTCTGGCAAGCCCAGCCAAGGCTGGGTCCAAGAGGGAGAAGACAGACAGCTCTTGTGCCCAGCGTTGTGCTGCCAGCCTCACTTCCTTTTTCCCCTAGCATGGAGGTGTGGAGAGGGTAGGCAGCACGGCCATGGGCACTATTTACTTTCCTTGTTCATTTATTCGTCAGATACACAGACTTCCTGAATACTAACAGTCAGCAAGACGCTGTTGGGGTTCTGTCACTAACAAAAGAATCCTGTTCTCACTGAGCTTGCCCTCTCCTAGGCCAGGAGGTGACGGTGTATTTTTTGCAGAGTAAGAAAATGGAGAGAGACAGGGCCCTGGTGAAGCACACTTAGCACTACGCGCAAAGACTGAGCAAGAACCCAGGTTCAAACCCCGGCTCCCCACCTGCAGGGGGGACACTTGACAAGCGGTGAAGCAGGTCTGCAGGTGTCTGTCTTTCTCTCCCCCTCTCTGTCTTCCCCTCCTCTCTCCATTTCTTCTGTCCTGTCCAGAAACTGGCTGCTAGGAGCAGTGGATTCATAGTGCCAGCACTGAGCCCCAGTGATAACCTTGGAGGGAAGAAAGGAAGGAAGAAAAGAAAGAGAGGGGAATGTGTTGGGATATTGTGCAGATGTGGCTGAACATTGGCAGGGCCCACAAACCACTATATTTCCATGCAAGCATTATTTACAGATCTCCTCCACGTTATCCCCTCAGGGCGTTGCTAATTCAGTTAAAACCATCACAGCAGTTGCTAAGGACACTTCCACCTTCCCTACATGCCTTTTGCCTCTCTCCACCCCCTTTCCCAGCCAATCCCGTCCCGACTTGCCACTTCCAGTTTTTACCCTATAAAACCCGCTGCTATTCCAGTTTCCTCTCTCCCTTCAGAGCTGGAGAGGACTAGGAGAAGGGCTGGTGGGCATAGTGGGAGGCGGCCATTTTTCTAGCTCCACGTGGCCTAAACCGCTGTGCTCACACCCAACTCTGGAGCATCCGCGTGAATAAAGCTTTGCGTTCCCGCTCTGCCACACGTTCCTGGTCTCTTCTCTCTCCCGTGATGCGCAACCCGACAAGGAGGGGGAGGGAGGTAGAGTAAAAAGAAAGAAAGGACGAGGAAGAGAAAGAAAGAGAAAAAGGAGGGAAGGAAGGCGAGAAAGGCAGGGAAGGAGCAATTCTTTCTTTACTAGGTCTGCAGAGAGCTAGCTAAGGCCCTGGCGGAGAAACTTAAAGGAAGGCATATGGGGGGGTGACCAGGAGGGAGGTCTGGGGCATCACATCTAATGAGAACAGGTGAGATGCTGGGAGACGGTTCACGGGCAGAACACACACACCACCATGCGTGAGAAGCTGTGTCGGGCCCTGGCAGCCACGTGGCAGTGTTGCAGGGGCGGTTCCACAGGACATGCAGTGGTGGGGCAGTGAGCAGTGTCTGCTTTCTCTCTACCTTCCTCTCCCTTTGTCTTTCACCTTCTGTCTAGAGGGGAAAAAAAGGGGGGAGGTTACTAAGAAGGATGAAGTCCTCCAGGCTCTGTGGCCCAGAAATAGCCCTAGTGACAAAAATATATAAAAGTACAAACTGAGGCCACTATGCAGAGTCCAGCAGCAGTGACCAGAGGAAGGAAGCAGGGAGTGGGGGTAGATAGCATAATGGTTATGCAAGGAAACTCTCGTGCCTGAAGCTCCAACGTCCCAGGTTCAGTCCTCTGCACCACCTGATCAGTGCTCTGTAAAAAATAAAATAAAGTAAAAGGAATGAAGCAGGAAGAGTCTGAAGGGTGGGATCGTAAGGGCATCAGATGGAGGGGAGACTAGGCAGAAATGAGGGAAAGGTGCATTATGGAGACCTTGCCAAGGAATGGCGCTGTTCAAAGCAAGATAGACAGTCGTGTAAAGCTTTTGAGAGATTGCTATCTTTCATATAATTGCCAAATCCGAGCAGGAGATGGGAGTCAGGAAAGGAGGCGTCATGATTCCTTGACTTCTTTTTTAACTTTTTAAAAATATTTATTTATTCCCTTTCGTTGCCCTTGCTGCCTTTGTAGTTATTATTGATGTCGTTTTGGATAGGACAGAGATAAATGGAGAGAAGAGGGGAAGACAGAGAGGGGGAGAGAAAGACAGACACCTGCAGACCTGCTTCACCGCCTGTGAAGTGACTCCCCTGCAGGTGGGGAGCCGGGGGCTCGAACTGGGATCCTTACGCCGGTCCTTGTGCTTTGCGCCACCTGCGCTTAACCCACTGCGCTACCGCCTGACTCCCTCCTTGACTTCTTAGACAAGAATATCTGTTGTCAAGGCTATAGTTCACCCCATGCAGAGACTGAAACAGAAATAATAGCTCTGCTTGACCTTGGAGAAAGCCGTCATCCATGGTTTCTCAACCGGGATGAAAGCGAGTGGCCCCCAGCCACTCACTCAACAGCGATACTTGGCATCAGGGGACTTCACTGCTACGGCCCATGCCCTTGGGCTGAGTCTTCTCCAGAAATATTCTGGTCATACTAGAGCTGGCAGTGAAGCCCCCCGCACCCCCTCCCCATCATTGCTGTTGTTTGCACATATCCGAGTGAGGCTTGAAAGTTGAGGAGAAGCTGGTCGGGGCTGGGGCAGTACTAGGGGATCAGATTTTAGGAGGTCTTAAGAACCACTTTGCTTGGTGAACACTCATGCTTTTGGCCTGCGCAAAAGACTCCCTCTGGTCTAGCGCTTTGGGGAGCATGGGTTTGATGGCATGACAGAGAGCGACTCAGCACCTCGTGAGGATGAGGATGAGAAATACCTCACCAAACACGAGTGTGGTGATGACTGAAGAGGGGTAGACAAGAAAGCCACCGTCGCCTCTGCAGGTTTGCAGGCAGCTAAGCACGACTCGGGAATGTTCCTGAAATGACTCGGGCTTTGTGCAGGCCATTTGGACTAGAATGACCTCTCCGATTCATTCCGGGACAGAACCCTCCTGAGCAGGATGAAAAAGTACCCAGTGAATGTGTTCTGCAAACATACAGACGCTATATAAACAGGAGATGAATATTTTAAAAGATCAAGAGTGAGATACTTGTTCTTCTGGGAGAGGGGTGGTTGGAACTTCGAGACCTCGCGACATACCTTCCATGCTCAGTTGCCTGCAGTTAGTTCTCCTTGGCGCAGCACACAGTTATCTGCATTATATGTTAAAAATGTGCTCAGCCAAAGACCAAACAAATAGCCAATGACATTTTCCTAGCAGGGCCCATTTATAGGAGGTGGAGTGTAAGAGTAAAGCTGTGAGTTTTGATTCGTGGAAGGAAGCCAGGTCCTTCAAAGACCCAGAGCTTACCAGGAAAAAAAAAAAGCACATGGGTTTTCTTCTAAAGTGAGATTATGTTAAAATGAAAGACTAAGAGAGTTCTTTTTTTTTTTTTCTTTTCCTCCTCCAGGGTTATTGCTGGGCTCGGTGCCTGCACCATGAATCCACCGCTCCTGGAGGCCATTTTTCCCCCCTTTTGTTGCCCTTGTTGTAGCTTCGTTGTGGTTATTATTATTATTGCCCTTGTTGACGCAGTTCATTGTTGGATAGGACAGAGAGAAATGGAGAGAAGAGGGGAAGACAGAGAAGGGGAGAGAAAGATAGACACCTGCAGACCTGCTTCACCGCCTGTGAAGCGACTCCCCTGCAGGTGGGGAGCTGGGGCCTCGAACCGGGATACATACGCCAGTCCCTGCGCTTTGCGCCACATGCGCTTAACCCACTGCGCCACCGCCCGACCCCCCTCAGAGAGTTCTAAAAATAAAAGTCAAGCATACCTTGGCTGTAATGAAAGAAACAGACGTGGAGTATGTTGAGGTTCTCAGGTGACTCCATGTATGTGGTTTATTTCATAGGACAGAGAGAAATTGAGAGGGGAGGGGGAGATAGAGAGAGAGAGATGCTTGCTTGTGAACTTTGTTGCTTCATTGCTTACGCCCTGTCAGTGAGGACTTGAGGAGGCTTGAGCCCAGGTCCTGGTGCATGGTAACTAGTGAATCACCAGCCCCTTTCAGTGATTCTTCAGTGTAGACATGAAAACTCTCCTTGGTGCCCAGAGAAGAGAAGACAGAAAGACCTTAGTTAGTGAGGCAGGCACACCTACAAGTCCAGCTGGCTGACTTTTTCCTCCGTGATCCTTAAGCCTTACTCCTCGGTCCATTGGTGGCCTTGGGAATCCAGAGAGCCTGGGTCTTGAAGAGATGGATGGTCTACCACCACACAGCTGGTTTTAAAAACTCAGGGGCTGGAACCCAGGATTGCAGACACCTGTTTCTCGTTAGCCCACCCGACAGGTACAACAGACAAAGTTTTGTTTTCGAAGCTCCTGGGACGGAAGATAAGGACGAGAGCCCCAGTCATGGGTGACAGTTTTCTGAAACAGTCATTGTGGGCGGTTTCCCAAAACTGTAGCCAGACTCCCTGTGTTGCTGGCTCTTGCACTCAGCTTGCCACCTCCACACAAAGTCTTCATGTACAGCAGATCGGAATCTCCGGGTCACTCCCTGTATGTGGGGGCTCAGAAGCCTGCCACAGAGGTGTCAGAAGCCCACCTCCCCTCAGAGGCCCCATCATGCCTGACTGGAATCTCTGGAGGTCAGGATCCTTCTACCTAACCTGCCTGCACAATCTCAGCTGTGTCCCACAAGCTCACTGTAGGTGTTGTCTGACCTCCTGTGCTGAAGGGGTCCTCTCTTCTTTGAATGAAGCTTGGACAAATTGAAGCTGCACTTAAATAGCGGTACTCTCTAAATAAAGAACTCCAACTGTCGGGAAAATAAAAACTCATCACACCTGACAACAATCTTCCCCCAAAAGTTACTTTATTAAAAAAAAAAAAAAAACTCCCATAAAGAAACAGCTTAAGCAGGGGCCAGATAGTGGTGCACCTGGTTAAGCGCAAACATTACGGTGCTCAGTGAACCCAGGTTCAAGCCCCTGGTCCCCACCTGCAGGGGTGGATGCTTCTTGAGTGGTGAAGCAGGGCTGCAGTTGTCTCTCCCTCCCCTTCCCTCTTGATTTCTGTCTCCACCCACTAATAAGTAAATAAATAAATATTTAAAGAAGAAGAAAAAGTAGCTGGAGCAACTCAGGCCACCCCTGCCCCAGGGCTCAGTTCACTTGGTCCTTTGAAAGCACTGTTGGAGTAAGCTGATGGTACA
The DNA here is from genome assembly GCF_950295315.1 of Erinaceus europaeus. Classification (NCBI taxonomy): domain Eukaryota; kingdom Metazoa; phylum Chordata; class Mammalia; order Eulipotyphla; family Erinaceidae; genus Erinaceus; species Erinaceus europaeus. Next base: position 5,685,435 of record NC_080165.1, read on the forward strand.
CACATCTTGAAAGGAAGATGAGAGGGTTCTGCGTGTGTGTCTCCATTTAAACCAACAAGGTGTTATAAAACAAGGCAGAATTCCATTTATTTGCAGCTACAAGGAGAAGCCTAGAGAGTATTACGCTTAGTTTAGTAATTCGGTGAGAGTAAGATAAATACCGTGTGCTGTCATTCTTTGTGGTGCACCCAGAACTAGATAAAACAAAACCATACTTTTTGACCATGAGATTAAGTTGGTGGTTCCAGCAGGGAAGTGGAAACGCGGCAGGGGTGGGAGGCGGGGAGGGGAGGAAGTGAAGTCAGACTTTGGTAAACTCACGTAGAGCATACAGATGTGGATTTGTAATGACACACACCCGAATTTCATATTCTCTTGTCACATACTGAAAAACTAAATTTACTCCCAGCGGCTCTGGTTGGGGTTTGTAAGAGAGAGCGGTAGGTTTATTGGGTGCAGAATAAGCAAGGAGGCAAAGACTAGCAGCCACGTGGCCTGGGCCACCGTCCCTCAGACTTGCTCACCAGCTTTCAACCACAACCCGCGTGAGTCCCAGGAGAAGATCCAGCAGGAGCAGCTGAAGAAAAGCAAAAAGAGGGGCAAGGAGGAATGTCAGCCGGAAGCTGGCTTACCTCGGCTCTCATTCCCACAGTCCCTCACACGTTCACCACATTCACGTCTGCCGTAGGCACTCAAAGTCATTCTGATGTCAGCCTTATGCTTACATACACGGCCCATAATTCCTTTTGTTTAGAGTCGGTGAGCCAGGTATTCCCAACAGGAATGCAAGATTCGATTTTAAAAATCTGGGAGTCGGGCGGCAGCAGCGGGTTAAGCGCATGTGGTGCAAAGCACAAGGACCGGCGGAAGGATCCCGGTTCGAGCTCCCCGGCTCCCCACCTGCAGGGGAGTCGCTTCACAGGTGGTGAAGCAGGTCTGCAGGTGTCTGTCTTTCTCTCCCCCTCTCTTTCTTCCCCTCCTCTCTCCATGTCTCTCTGTCCTATCCAACAACGATGACATCAGTAACAACAATAGTAATAACTACTACAACAATAAAAAGACAACAAGGGCAACAAAAGGGAAAATAAATTTTAAAAAAATCTTTACACAGGGCCTAGGTGGTGGCACACCTGGTTGAGCACACATGTTACAGTGCGCAAGGACCCAGGTTCAAGTCCCTGGTCACCAGCAGCAAGGTCGGGGGGGGGGAGCTTCATGCGTGGTGAATGAAGCAGGGCTGTAGGTGTCTCTCTGTCTCCCCATTCCTCTAGATTTCTGGCTGTCTCTAGCCAATAAATAAAGATGAGAGTAAAAAAAGAAATTATTTAAAGATCTTTAATCTAAGCTACTAGTATGAGAAGTTATCATTCTCTTCATCTTTTGTTCATTTTATTGTTTGCTTACAGGCAGACTTTATCGACAAATTTTGCTTTGAAAAACTTGGCATGAAGAGCCTATGTGCTATCAGACCCTCGAATAACTTATCTGGCTAGAGTGCTTCTTTGCCGCCTGTGTGACCCGAGTTCTAGCTCTGCACCTCCACACACGGAAGGCAGTTTCTATGCTGTGGTCTCTTCCCCCCGTCTTCTCTCTAGTCTCTCTGCCTCTGTCAAAAAGAAAACGAAAAAAAAAGAAGAAAGAAAGAAAGATATGTTATAAATGGCATGCAGATTACATCAAGTCATTAAGGAATAAGGGGGAGGGAGAGAATTTCATCAGGTCCATGTAAGACTTGCGTTGAATATTAGCTTCACACTGACCTTTCATCGGGAACAGCAAAGAGACGTAACTCCTAGTTATCAGGAAGGGGAATCGTTCTGATTTCATCCAGTGAGAAACTAGGTACTGTTCTTCTGGGCTGCAGAGGCTTTACTCAGCACTCACTGCAGACTTTGAACAAGCCACCAACCATGGGGAACACTCCCCACCCCAAAGCTTCACGCCAATGTTCTTAGTGTTCTCACAAATTCTCTGCCCTTTGTTCCTCTATTTAATACCCACTTAAGATAAAGGACAGGGCTGAGGAAATAGCTCGCTTGGACACTGCACCTAGGCTTCAGCACAGCCCCACCACATTGAAGGAAGATTATTATTATTATTATTATTATTACTATTATTTATTAGCTAGAGACAGCAAGAAATCAAAAGAGAAGGGGGTGATAGAGAGGGAGAGAGAAACAGAGACACCTGCTGCCCTGCTTCACCATTTTCAAAACTTTCCCCCCTGTAGGAGGGAAGCAGGGTCTCAAACCATGGACCTTGCGCATTGTAAGACGTGCACTCAACCAGGTGTGCCACCACCTGGCCCCCTGCAAGCTCTCTTTCACTCTCTATGTGCCTCTCTGCCTTCTTTGTCTCTGTATTAAACCTTTTGAACTGAGGTTTTGTAAGACATTGTAAGATTTTAGGAGTCCGGCTTCACCCCTTTTGGCATTTGTTTATCCTAAGCCCATCACCGAGGCTCCAGTGCTGTCACAACAGTCTCTGTCAGGCTGCGCTGCGGAGAAGAGAGAGAGGAGGTACGGAGAGAAGAGGGAACACAAATCTTTATTTGCGCTGGCACCTCAGAGTTGGGTGAGAGAGAAGCAGGTTGGGCCACGTGGAGGTAGCGAAAATGGCCGCCTCACGCAGTAACCTTTCCTGCGTCTAATCACTGAAGTGAAGTGCCGGCAAGAAGAGAACGAGGTGCGGAAGGAGAAGGGCTTTTATGGGAGCAGCTCTCGCTAGAATGGGAAGGGGGAGGAGTAACCACAGCACTCCAGGGTAGGATAATAACTCTGTGAGAATGGGAGGGTGGAGGAGTGCTGGTTAGAGCACTGCCACCATTGCAGGGAATAGACAATGCCCTGAGGGCACAACATGGTGGAACAGGCGCTCCGAGAATGTCCCAACTCTCGCGGGAACTAGCAATAGACTGAGGGGACAACATGGCAGATGTGACTGCATCTGCACAATATCCCAGCAAGCCTCTGCCCCGAACACCCTCCCTCACTCTCCCCACTCCTGATAACCATCATATTTTCACAGTTGGATTGTTCTTACCATCTTTTAGAAAGTTCATCTGTTGTATTTGTATTCTGTTGTTGCATGAAACCCTGTTGTCCTTCATTTCTTCTTTCTTTTTTTATTCATTTATTCCCTTTTGTTGCCCTTGTTGTTTTATTGTTGTAGTTATTGTCGATGGGTAGGACAGAGAGAAAGGGAAGACAGAGAAGGGGGAGAGAAAGACAGACACCTGCAGACCTGCTTCACCACTTGTGAAGCGACTCCCCTGTAGGTGGGGAGCCGGGGGCTCGAACCGGGATCCTGACGTCGGTCCTTGTGCTTTGCGCCACCTGCGCTTAACCCACTGTGCTACCGCCCGACTCCCTTCACTTCTTATTTCATTGAACACCCTCACCTCTGATTCTGTCCGCTTTGTCTCAGTAGACATAGGAACCCTGAAACAGGTTGACAGAGGACCTAGTGGGGGTTGTATTGTTACGTGGAAAACTGAGAAATGTTGTGCATGTACAAACTATTGTATTTACTGTCGACTGTAAACCATTAATCCCCCAATAAAGAAATTAAAAGGGAGAGAGACAGGGAAGGACTACTCTCTCTCTTTATTTGTATTTTTCCTTTCATTCAGGGGGTGGGAATGAGTGGTCTCTGTAACCCCCCTGGTGCTGCTGGTGCTCAGGGCTGTGACCTGCCGAGTCACACACCCCCTATGGGAGCTGCCTCCCCCCACCCCTGCCTCACTGCTCATGAAGCTTTGCGCCTGCAGGTGGCGACCAGGGGCTTGAACCCGGGTCCTTGTGCACTGTAAGGTGAGCCCTTGACCAGGTGCGCCACTGCCTGGTTCCCAGAATGTTTTTAAAGTAGTTCATTCTCACCGCTGTGAGCTGATACCTCATTGTGAACTTAATGTGTGTTTTCCTGACACAAGTAAAGTTGAGTATTTTCTTCGTGTGTCTGCGAGGCGTCTGTCCGTCTCCTGTGGAGAAGTGTCTACTCAGATTTTTTGCTCACTGTTTCTTACTACGCTGCTTCTCGTTAAACTGCATGATTTCTTCACAAATTTTAGATAGTCACCCCTTGTTGGATATGTGGTGTATATGTATCTTCTCCCATTTGTGAAGGTGCTTTTTTTTTCACATCAAAAGACACCACAGGAGGGGGAAAGGCAGGAACATAGACAAAAAGGTTGTGTGAATGCTGGGACATGATTGGGGAATTGAGGGTTAGTTTGGGTCTCAAAGTTATATTATCCAGGATATCTTTAGGTTTACAAGTAACGAGACTAGGAATAGAAAGTTCGTGAAGGGGGGCTGGTGGGTGCACTTGCTACAAGGTGTGAGGACCTGGGTTCAAGCCCCTGGTCCCCACCTTCAGAGGTAAAGCTTGTCAAGTGGTGACGCAGGGACACAGCTGTCTCTGTTTTTTATGTCCCTCTCTCCCTCCCCCAGCCCTCTAGATTTATCTGTCTCTGTTCAATAAATAAATGCATAAATAAGCACTTTAACAGAGACATCAGAGAGGGTGAGCCTCTATCCGGTCCTGCTATGACTACGAGGCTCTCTCTAAATGTACATTTTCCTCTCCCCCAAATAGTCTGACTCCTTCTCTGACCCTTTCTGCTGTGCCCAGCTGCTTTCTGATGGCAACCATCAGGAGAGGGCAGAGACCTTCTGCTCTCTATTTGGATCAGACTTTGCAAAGTGTTGACTCAACAGGATTAGTATGACGTGACCTGGAAGTCACACCAGCAAGTACAATTTCAGAGCTACTCTTAACACACATGCACGGAAGTTGCATGAACATTCCACCCTCTGGATACTGAGCTCTCTTTTCAGGTTTTACCAGGAGCTAAGGCTTCTTTCAGAAAAGTTAAAAGTAAAAGGCAAAAAAAAAAAAAAAGATATGCCTATCTCTTTGCATATTTGGAAAGCCAGAACTGACTCCATTCTCATAAGACTTGAGAAGTGTTATGGGGCAGATCAGAATTTTTACGACTGGTATATATGACCAAAAACTTTGCATATTTGGAAAACCAGAACTAACTCCATTCTCTTAAGACTTGAGAAGTGTTATGGGGCAGATCAGAATTTTTACGACTGGTATATATGACAGAAAAAAAAAAATGACAGGAATCTGGTGTGTTGCCATGTGAGAGAAGACACCACTGACGTTGTCCCGTCTGGGCCCTGCAAGATAACTCACTTAGGAAGATGTGTGTTCCACCTGGCGCACCGCCAGGTCCAAGCCCAGCGTTCACTGCACTGCGGTGTCGCTCCTGGACAAAGATGGCCTGGAGTGGATTAACTCTGGCAAAGACAACAGAAAGAAAGAAAGAAAAGAGAGGAAGAAAT